>NW_027106485.1:432167-443993 GCF_000696795.3 Halyomorpha halys
ATAAGGAACATTTAGGTCTTTATGGATGGTTTTATTAGTAACAAAATAAGGAGCATTGAGGATTTTGGATTGTAAAGATTGGATACGAGAGGAATTAGAAGGTTTAGTGGAGCCCCAAAGCTCAACTCCGTATGTCCAGATGGACCTTATTATTGTCATGTAGATCAGTCTTTTGTAATGAGTTGGAAGTTTAGACCGTTTGTCTAGTAAGAAGTGCTGTAATAGTCGGAATCTGCGTGCAGCTTCCTGTCTTTTCAGTCTTGTGTGAGGATTCCAGGTTAGTCATTTGTCAAGATGTAGTCCAAGATAACGAATCTGTTCTACAGGGGTAAGAGCCACATTATTAAAGTATACTGTAGGGCAGTCGGCAGAATATTTATGTTAAATATTATTTCTCTCAGCATCTATTTACATCTTATTTGAAACTTTTCATTGTTAGTCTTCCGGAATTGGGAGGACAGAAGGTAGTTAAGAATACGGGATTTGAAGATTGGATGGGAACTGCGAATGAAGGAGGGAATAGAATTCTTATGGAACAGGAACGGATGAGGAAAAATCTGCCAAAGTCAGGCGTTCGATGGGCAGTTACATATGCATGCACCATACCTAGAAATTTTCCCAGGAATTTCAACTTGGGGTTTATATAAAGTTTTCAAAATGTTCAATACTAGGCCAGTAGGTGACCATACTACTAGGCTAGGCGGGATTGTATTTTTATGTGGAATATATAATAAAAAATATTTATGGTATTGTATAATATTTATTTTAGAGTTAGGTCTACAACAAAGGGATATTCTTTGCGGTTATTTTTTTTTTTTTAATATTAAGCAGATTTAAAGTTTTTAGGTCTAGATTCAGGAAAAATCTGATGGCTTCGAAAAACCTCAAAACTTCAACTAAGGATAGTCTTATAGGCTAGATTAACTTCAAGAGAGTTAATCGCATTCAAATTGACGTTATGATTGCTAGTAAAATAAACTTTATTTTAACCAAAATGCTTAGTTCAAGAGCTTGTCATGATACCCCATTTCGCTTTACTATAATCAAATCTTTGCAAACAGTATATTGCCAACCCGAAATCGGTAAGTTGAGGAACCAGAAACATAGTAAGCCTTTTGAAAAAAATGTTCATCAAATGTTAGTGATTTAGTTAAAGTTTATCACGTTTTTAATTCCGTAGATGAACTTGCTGTTACTAACTCCACAGTAGCATGCATGTCGATTTACCCCATAACTATTGCTAAATAATCAAAAAATAATAAAAAGTAAAAATTACAAATAATTAATAATTCCGAAATAGGATAAATGTGATGAGTGCTTTTATTTTATTGTTATATTAGTTGAACATTTTACTATTGTTATTTTATCCTTATTTCTTCATATAATTAAATTGATTACGTTTATTTTATTTATCTTTCTTTTCACATACATACAAAGATTTTATTTATTTATAATTTTGGTATGAATGCGATTTATCGCTATTACATATTGCCCAAGGTTGTGGAAGATTGTAATATTTATCAACAAATAAATAGAAAATTCTAAAATCAGTATTGGACGAGGTTTATGGGCGATACATCATTGGTAATGACCTATAAATATTCGTATATCAAATGTGGAGCAAAACATACCTTTTTGTTTTATTTTTTTATGTATTTAGACAGTTAGTTTTTTTTTATTTAGTTTTTTTATTTCTGTATCTAAAATTATTTATATACAATTTTAATATAAGTTATAACTAAGTGTGGCCACTCTGTTTTGTAAAAAGTAAAAATTACAAACAATTAATAATTCCGAAATAGGATAAATGTGATGAGTGCTTTTATTTTATTGTTATATTAGTTGAACATTTTACTTTTGTTATTTTATCCTTATTTCATCATATAATTAAATTGATTACGTTTATTTTATTTATCTTTCTTTTCACATACATACAAAGATTTTATTTATTTATAATTTTGGTATGAATGCGATTTATCGCTATTACATATTGCCCAAGGTTGTGGAAGATTGTAATATTTATCAACAAATAAATAGAAAATTCTAAAATCAGTATTGGACGAGGTTTATGGGCGATACATCATTGGTAATGACCTATAAATATTCGTATATCAAATGTGGAGCCAAACATACCTTTTTGTTTTATTTTTTTATGTATTTAGACAGTTAGTTTTTTTTTATTTAGTTTTTTTATTTCTGTATCTAAAATTATTTATATACAATTTTAATATAAGTTATAACTAAGTGTGGCCACTCTGCTTTTGGCCAATATATACTGTAAAATTAAAATTACCATATTGTTCTGAAGAATAATAAACTATTTCTCATTTCATTTCAAACATTGGAAGTAACATATACATATTAATGTAGATTGGGCCAGGCTTGACAGGAGTGTTGCCTCAATTTAGGATGAAAGCGTATGTAAACATCGGCTAATACTGGAAGCAATGCATTCACACTATTACATTGCACGCCAACTATATGGGGCAAATGAGTTGTCTGTTATAGAGCAGGCGTTTGACCCTTTTGGCCCCACAGGCCATTGTCTGTTAAAATATTATCTCAAGAAGATGCAGATGGTGGAAGATTCCATATGTTATCTTAGAGGATGAAAAAAAGGCCGAACATATTCTCGTAAATGTAGAGCTTCACATAGCCTTTTACAGATTTCAATCCTTAAATAAGTCAATAATTAACCCAAAAGACTTAGCTTTGTTAAAATTTCCTATGGGATCTCTAGATAAATTAGTTAGTATCCACTTCTTCTCCTTTCTCATCCTCTTTAAGTGCCTTTCAGCGTGGACCTTGGTCCACTCATCTCGGTGCATGGCAAGTATCTTCATCTGTGCCAGCGTTTTACCTGTTTCCAGACCTAGTCATTGGATATGTTCCATATAGCTTCTTCTAGGTCTACCTCGTGGTCTCCTACCATTCGGCCTCGCCTCCATACATTTTCTTGGCACTCTATCTTCCCACCTTCAACAGACGTGTCCATACCATCGTAGCTGTCGGTGTTCAATCACTGATTTTATTAAGGGGATATAAAGTTCTTCTTTTACTCTTCTAGTTATGACCAATATTCTTCGCAAAAATCGCATTTCAGCGGCCGTAATCCTGCTCATGTGCTTGTCTTGGGTTACCCAACTTTCACTGCCATATAATAGTGTTGGAAGATATGTTGCTTTAAAGATATGGAGCTTGGTATCCTTACCTACCTAATAAAGAAACCCTCTTTCCCACAATAGTATTGTATATCTGGTAGTAAATACTATTTCCTTTATTTATCCTATTGGACATTTCTTGGTCTATTTTGCCTGATTTATTGAAAATTATTTCAAGGTAGGCATAGAAATCCACTGCTTCCAGTACATTATCGTTGCATACTATTTGTCCATGAAGCTCTCTTAGATTTTCTATTGTTGTTGGTAGTTGTTAAGATATAGAACACCGAAATAAAAATTAATTACTTTTAATGTTTTGAAACAGCCGCCATTTTTTACTCCCCCTACCTATTCTTGACTCATCCATTTTTACTAGTAATTGTACGTAGTTTTTAATTAAGTAATAAAAAATTGGGGTTAAATAATTGCCTTTTTTCTCTGAAAAGAAGATGGCCTCGAGATCTTCTCCTCTAGAAATGTTATTGGACTTCATTACAATGGGTGGATTCTACACTTTGTCACCTACAGCAGATTTACTTGTTGTATACATTTTTATATAGTAAAGAACAATAAATAAGGTATTTAAAAAAAAAAAAAAAAAAAAAATTTCATTTCATAAAAAATGCTCTGAAAAATCAGTAGTTCGTGAATTTATTTCGAGAAATCTATATCTCAGGAACCATAGGACATACAAATGTTTATTACCACTCAAAGTAAAGCTAGTTTAATGTGCTGCGAAGTAGTTTATGACACTTATATTCGCAGGAGTAGTAGGTTTTCATTTCATCTACAAAATTTATATTCATATTCGAATATTATAAAAACTACTTCTCCTACGAAGATAAACGTCATAAACTACTTTATAGTACATTAAACTGGCTTTATTTGAGTTCTGACAGACATCTGTAAGTCCTATGGTTTTTGAGATATATTTCTTCATAAATTAAAATGTTTGTCCGAACAACTAGAAATCAATGTTTTGTGAATTTATTTTGTTCAATACCATGAAAACAAAGTATTACTATCAGACAAACAAGTACACAAGTATTACTAACAAACAAGTATTACTATTACTATTACAAGTAGTACTATTACAAGTATTACAGTAGTATTACTATTACAAGTATTATTAGTATTACAAGTAGTACTATTACAAGTATTTATTACTATTACAAGTATTACTAACAAACAAGTATTACTATCAGTAATGGGCAAGGGCTTCACATTTACTCATATTGGGCTCTTGTACTATTTAGTTTTCTAGTGTGATAGACAGTTTTAATAGTATAGAGCTCGGAATAAATTTTTTTTTTAACATTTTGAAACTTTGCCGGCATTTTTTATTCTGCCTAACTATACTTAGCAGACTCATTAATTTTAACTAATAATTATACATACTTTTCATTAATGTAATTGGTGTGAGCTGACTTTTTTCTTCTCTTGCGCTCTCATACTATAAGAGGACCCCCAACGCAAAGATCGGCCAGTACTGTAAGCCGGACTAAACTGTGGATCTGTTCGACAAGTTAGATTACATTACAGGAATATATTTTACTTTTGTGACAAAGAAATACGCTGTTCTGATCTTGTTAGTATGATAGAAGGATACTTTGAATTATTCACAATCAGTATCTCGATTTCAGATTTATTTTTTTTTTTTAGGCAGTCTTGTTGTCATTTCAGCAATAGACACGACTATAGACCAAGGCTGATTAAAGTTGGAAACTTCATTACCCGTTTCCTTTCCTCCAGTGGGCCATGGTGCAGGGACAGAGGGGGAAAAATCATACAAAAAAAAAAGAAATAGCTTGTTAAAGGTCGGAAGACAGACACGAAGCTTTCCAACACGAAAACTCAATTTCGTTCCTCTTTTATTTCTAAAAATATATAAACGGTGTCGTTTAACAATTTTCCAATCGAGATGCTGTCATATGTTATGCACAGCTGTCGGTACCTAACTGACATTTTCTTTTATGTTTTCGACGTGTGAACAGTTTTCCTATTGATCCTTACCATGATGTTTTTATCAGTAGCCAGTTCGTTTATACTTGGAAAACAGATTAAATTCGATAGAAAAAAAAAGGAAACAACTAGTTATAATAACTATAGTAAAGATGTTTATCAATACATTGATTCAGCAGGTGACAGAAGAATATTCGGTACCTTCATATTAAAATTAAATTGGATTGATTTAGTGTATTTTAATGTATTCTTAATACACGCAGCAACAAACAAATTGTATTTTGCTCAAAAATTTCCATTGCCAGAACTCCAATATAATTATTTACAATAGGTCTCTGGACCACTGCCGTTTCAACATTCGGGGAGGATTATAGGGATGGGTAATGCTGGATAGGGTTTGTGATAGGATATTAGGATATGCTAATAATTAATACATCAATATATTAATTAATGGCATATCCTAATGCCCTATGATCCTATTACGCAACTATCCTGCATTACGCATCCCAACAATCCTCCCAGAAGGTTGAAACGGCAGTGGTCCAGAGACCTTTTGTAAATAATTAATTGGGGTTCTGGCAATGGTCAGATTCTCCACTCAAGTTCTGAGCGTCTGCGGCTGGCTTCCTCAATTGTGCTTAACTAGATTCTAATTCAGATGTTGCGGTTGAAAGAAAAGCGCCGGGATCTCCGAGGTCCTGCTCTTTCCACCATAAGTGGGGAATTCCTATTTTTAGCCTTTATGATTAAGTTTAAATTAAATTAATGAGAATTATTCCGTTAAACAAACCCATTTTCCTCGATTGGAAAATAGGTAAAATAATAAATAAATAATTAACTGCTTGTGTTTAAACGCTCACAGTTAGTAATAACCCATTAACTGCATCCCAAAATCTCTAATCACTTATCACAGTCCTCGAAGAATGGTTTCGAAAATAAATCCCTACAAATCCTATCAAATAGCCTTTACCCTTCGTCGTAAACCTACAGACTGCCCTACAGTATGTTTTAATAATGTTGCTTTCACCCCTATCGAACAGATTCCCTACCTTGGACTACATCTGGACAAATGACTAACATGGAATCCTCACACAAGACTGAAAAGGCGGAAAACTGCAGGTCGATTCCGACTTTTAAAACACTTACTAGAAAAACGGTCAAAACTTCCAATCTATTACAAAATACTGATCTACATGAATATAATAAGGGCTATCTGGATACGCGAAGTCTGTCCTAAAACCTTCGAATTCCTCTCGTATCCAATCTTTACAATCCAAAATCCTCAATACCCCTTACTTTGTCACAAACATAATCGTTTATAAAGACTATGGAACATATGTAACCGATCTAGCCCGAAACAGATATTAATTTTTCCATTTTGCCTCCCTAATCATCCAAACTCACTAGTTTCTAACATGTTTCCTCTTCCATTCCTGGCAATCATCCGAGACGCCTGAAAAGAAGATGACCTCGTGACCTTTTAATGGAATTATGCTATTTGAGCGCTACCAATGGGTAGTTTCTCTACATGCATGTATCATACCATTATAATCTAACATCAGATTTACTAGATGTATTTTTATGTAAATAAATATATTTTTAAAAAACTTTGTGTGGTTTAAATCATTTTTTCAATTTCTGTTTTAAAAACATAACAAAGAAGATGGCCTCGAGATCTTATCTAGAAATGTTATTGGAGTTCTATTAGCATTGTTTGTATCATTTCATTATATAACTTTTAGTAAATATTTTTATGCAGTTCTAAATAACAATAAATTAATTATAAAAACAAAAATTTAATTATCTCATACTTTCTCAAATAACATGAAATTTCACTCATCATCCAGTTAATCGATCGGAATAATTTCAGAATATGTTTGTGCATATTCAAGTCAAAATCACATTACATTAAAGTGGAGAACTTGCGTAAAATGTGTCTAATACTGTTGCACTTATACGAGTTATTTCAGAATAACAACATGTTTGCCTAATGCACTTGTCAAATTCCGTACTAATTTCATTGTAATATCAGCAATTAATTCAGAAGCTTTGCAAAATTTAACTGAAACAGATTATGTCCAAGAACATTCACTGACCATTTTGCATTAATGATGAAGTTCGTAACACAACTTCGGCCAATGTGTTAAACAGAAATGTTCTAATAATCTATTTATTTCTCTTTTCATACGGTCACGAATATCGTAACTTGGATCCTATCGGGCGAACTATTCCAAAGCTGAATGCTGGTCACTGTGACTATTGACCCACAACTGTTCCGGGACCATACACGTCTGCCCTCAGACCTTTCAGCCTAGTGAGGAAACACGGAACAGACCGTGTTACTTTGTGCGTACCAGTCGTGTAGTTGACAGTTCCCGACAACTGTGTCCGAATTTGCATTCCCAGATAATTATAAATATTTCTTTTTACTTTTTTTTTTTTATTTATCTTATTTTAACACATTTATGAAATATACAGTGATGGGAAGGTATAGGGATCTTGCGAAATTTCGAGTTCGGTTGTTCGAATAACCTAGCTCAAAATTTGCAAAAGTCATTCGAAATTGAAATTACATATTTAGAGCATGTGTGTGCTCAGGAGGTAACGGCGACTTTTTCGTTAAAATCAAACTACTGATTTTCTCAAAAACGGTTCTTACAATTTTAATTAAACCCGGTAAATTATGGTACAATTAAGTGTTTATTATAGGTAGGTGTTATCTTCAATGAAATAAACTTCAAGCCAGATTCTCCACTCAAGTTCTGAGCGTCTGAGGCTGGATCCCTCAATTGTGCTTAACTTGATTTCAATACAGATGATGCGGTTGAGAGAAAAGCGCCGGGATCTCCGGGGTCCTGCTCGTCCTGCTCTTTCCACCATAAGTGGGGAAAATCTATTTTAACCCTTTATAATTAAGTTTAAATTAAATTAATGACAATTATTTCTTCAAACAAACCCATTTTCCTTTATTGGAAGATAGGTAAAATAATTAACTAATTGAGTTTACATGCTCAAAGTTAGTAATAACCCTTTAATTGCATCCAAAATCTCCAATCACATATCACAATCCTCGAAGAATGGTTTCGAAAATAAATCCTAGCAAATCCTTAATGAGGAGTCAATTACGATAATGATAAATTTTTAAAAAATAGCTTTAATTTTGTATATTTGAAATAAATAACCAGATTTTATTGCTAGCAGTGATAAACCATGGATCAATACAAAATATTAAATAACTTGATATATAACTAAAGGAGAAAATGGAAAAAAAAGTTTCGCTAAAGCCCGAGACCGATCGCACTTGTAGCTTCCTTGTTTGAATTTGATGGCAAAAAAACTACGGATGGTTATGATTACCTTTTTCACCAAACAAATATTTGGTCAATTATTAATTAGTAAACAAGATACTACTTATTTTTAAAATAGAATAATTTATTATACTAATTATTTAGGTGATTAATTAACCCGGGAGAGGTGTAGCCCTGAGCATTTTGCTCATATTGGGAAATAAACATCTATATTTTCCTCTAGGGGCTCCACTAAACCATCAAATTCCTCCCGAATCCAATCCTTAATGCTCCTTACTTTGTCACAAATCAAGTCATTCATCAGGACCTCAATGTTCCATATTTTGTCGGTTTGGCCAGAACCAGATACCAATCCTTCCATAATAAACTTCCCAACCACCCAAACCAACTCGTTTCTAACCTGGCTTCTCTTTCACTACCTAATAATCCTCCTAGGCGTCTGAAAAGAAGATGCCTCAAGATCTTCTCCTCTGGAAATGTTATTGGAGTTCTATCAATGGGTAGATTCTCCACATGTTTGTATCATGTCACTATGTCACCTACAGCAAATTTACTTGTATATATTTTTATACAGTTGTAAATAACAATAAATAAATTATTAAAAAAATATATATGTATTTTCGTAATATTTCATCTGTTTTGTTTATACTTTTGTCTAGCTTCCGTTGACCCTTTTATATTGTTATTGCCGCTTTTTTATGATACTTCCTTTTATACCTCCCCACTTACACTCAGTTCAGTTAAACTCTGGCCTCCTCCCAACGGTGAGACTTAGTATTTCTCTCATCAGTACACTCCTAACGTGACATCTTTTTGAGCATTTTGCTCACTTTTTTTTTTTTTTTTCATGTCCCCCATCCTGGCTATTATTGACATATGGGGGTTATCTAGAGGTAACCAACCTATTTTAACCATAGGGTGGAGTCCAGTTTTCATTTCGTGGGGCCGCCACAGAAAAAATGAACCCACAGCCGGATTTGAACCGACTCCACTGCAGTCCCAAGTAGTAAACATCTGCACCTCAACCACCTGAGCTACGAACAGACCAGCATTTAGCTAACCTGGACACCTCCTGCGTTTCTTACTTTAAATCATGAGCCGAGGGAAGAAGATCTTAGATCTTTTAAGAAATCTGGATTCTTCGGTCCCTGAAAGACGAGCTAAAATTTACAATTTCAATTTCAAATTGCATTGAAAATAATCTTAAAGATGTTTCTCATCATCTCCCACATCTGTTGTAGAAACTTTGATGGCTTTAATGAAATCGATGGTCTTGTTAATATTCTCCTCATTTTCACACAAGGCCCTGGAGAGTTGTTGAGGGACACTGCAATTTTCCATGATCCCTCTGAACCAAGGACACTTCTCAAAGATGTGAATCACTTTCATAAACACTATATGGTTTTTTTATTATTTGTTATCTGTTATATTCTATGCAAAAAAAAAAAAAGTTGACATTCTTTATTTCCTTCGTTATGAGGAATTAATGTCGAATTTTTAAGTAACTTAAATTTTACTTATTTGAAAAACTAACCATCTTTAATTAGTAATATTAATAAATAAATAAAAAGGATAGATATAATATATGAAAGAAATGTATAATTAACTACAGGAAAAAATTAATGTTTTTCTACTTCCATGGTTGTTATGTACATAGTCAGGTATTACTTCCACTTATCTATGTATGAAACGCCATCGAATAATAAAGGAAAAAGTTTTTTTGGAAAATTCTGGTGAGTTAGAAATGTCTTATCCAACTTTTTTAAGATAGTGAAGAGATTTGGATCACTATTCAACTCAAAAATGGCTGGGAAATCATATTGGGCATTTCATTCTAAAACGAGTTTATTCTCTAGGGTTTTTCGCAGTTCATAACAAAGTGTTAATGGATTGGTCTTTTAAAAAACCTCAAAATGAAGCGCACAAAGTGAATTAAGTGTTAAAATATTATTTACTATCAAAATTTGGAAATAGATGCATATCTATCCAAGTGAACCAAGGAAAGACAAAGATAGTAGTTTATGAAGTATGCCTTCAACCGCATTGTAAGACACACTTCACTTTTGGTTGGCTGGTTGGGCTTGAGTGGACTGTATAATTTAAAAATGAAACATGATTAAGTGTAATAAAATTCTATTGTTTTATGTTACAAGAGGTGTAGGGGGTGACCGAAAGAAAACATTATGATTAGATTGTTAGTAGAATTTTGTATGACTGGGCTATGGAAATTGTAGATCTAACATTCAGGTGGTTGATGATGATATGGATGTTAACTTTTGCTATGTGGATTTACTTCTTTCTTGCCCCCACATTTCCAAGCCTCATCTTCCTCTGCTGCTGGGAACCACTCAAGTAAACCTACTCACTCATAGTGGATATTACCGATGAATGAATAAAAAGAAAGGATGGACGCTTCTCTGGTTGAAGACAAGATGGCTATATCACACTAGTCTGGGTTTCTTCTCTTGCCACCGAGAGCGCTGGAGGAGGTGAGATTTGGCTGTTGGCTACATGGGGTGCTACTTTCTTATACATGGCCGCCTTTCCGATTCAACCTTTCGGTTGCCGTAGGTTATCCGGAACAGCAGTAATCGCTACGAAAAAATCGACTGTCACAGATACTCTTGCCAAAAACCATAGTACGTCCATTTAATTTAATAGTTTAATTAGGATAAGGCAACACCTTAGGAGACTAGAAGATTAGAGACTTAACTTAGTTACCTGCAGTCTGGGTACAAGTAGCGACGTGACACTTGTGGATTGCCCAAAGACAGAAGTCTGTTGATTACCACTTATCACCGTCGTAATTGCCTCAGACTTAGGTATCAATCTTTACCTCCACATGACTCTCTCTGCCCAATGTACTAGAAAATCAGGAACATTAAAAATGAGAATACACAGGTTCTACCGTCAAGTTTTCTCTACAGGTGCTGTTTACTCATCTCAGGACAGGAAGACAACGCCATCCACAACAGTTTTAGGATAATGTACTTTGGAGAATGGTAGGGTCAACTCCACGAGTTCTTAGAACTCAACGTACCTGAGTTCATACGACGAAGGCATATTAATTTATTTGAGTCACTATAGACAATGACGAACCCGCTCTTCAGGGCCATGACTCATCGGAATATTTTTAAATTAGATTTTTGATTCATACTGTAGTCAAAGAACAGGAATAATAAGAACAAAGAATGAAAATAAATAGATAGTTAAATATAAACTGGCTTACAGTACACAAACGCCTTAAATTTACTGTAAACTCATTCACAAAGACCTTAACATCCCATTTGTTCCAGAATTAGACCAAAACAGATATGCGTCTTTTCATTCCAAACTCCTTAACCATCCTAACCCATTAATTCTTAATCTTTCATCCTTAACAATCCCTGATAATC
>NW_027106485.1:444043-449869 GCF_000696795.3 Halyomorpha halys
TGATAATCCTCCGATGCGTCTGAAAAGTACATGGCCACGGGACCTTCTAATTTAAATTAATGTTTGAAGTACCACCGATGGGTGGTTCCTTCCCAAGATTTTCTAGTGTATATGAAACATACAACATATTTACTTATTGTATTATTTCGTACAGTTGTGAATTATATTAAATAAATTTAAAAAAAAAATTACTGTAGAAAAAAAAAACGAGAAGTCTCAATGTGTGTCTGTATATGTAAATGTTTGAATATACATACACAGTTTGTAAGTAGTTCAATAGTTTTTTTACTTAACAACAAACAACACTGAAACTCTAATGTTTGTCTCAAGAATTGAAAGATATCAGATTTTAATGAGAAAACTGTCTATCTAAGCTCGAGCATCCCAAGTCTAAAATTATTTTGATATAACACAGCATAATAATAATAAATGGTTAAAAAAAAATATTCATCTAACATATTTATATTCATAAATAACTCTTCTGGAATTAAACCAAATTGGAAAGATATTTAAATTTTGTACAAGATCAACTTAATTAGAACACATTATCATAGACATTGGCGTATTGGATTTTTCATAAAGCTGCCAAATTGTTGGCACGTTAATTAAAAATGTTAATTTAGTTAAAAATTAATTGTCCTCTTGTTTTTTCACAAAAATTTCGGATGTTATTCAGTTAATCAGATGCACTTGATGCTCTTGATGATGTTAAAAAGCACATGTAATTGGTTAATTTTTTTCTTGTGTTCAACCTGCTTCAAGCTTAGTTTTACAATAAATGTGTTTTTATAGTTATATTTTGTATTCACTCCTGTTCTCTGTCTCTACTGTTTCCATATTACTTCTTCCCTACCCACGTTATTAAGTTATTTTCACCCCATGTTATTTCATATTTACTAATTACTTCTTTTATCTTATATAACTTTATATTTTATTTCTTTCATTCTAGTATTTTATTTAAATATTCCATTAAGTTTATGTTTTTTATTATTGTTTTTATTTTAAATAATTTCTATTAAATTAACATATTCATGACGTAACATATTTTTTCCTTTTGGATTATATAACTTGATATTTTATTTCTTTTATATTAGTATTCTATTTAAATATTTTATTAATTACATTAATTTTCATTTTTTTATTAGTGTTTTTATTTTAAATAATTACTATTAAATTAACATATTCATGACATAACATATTTATTCCTTTTGGATTATATAAATTTATATTTTATTTCTTTATTTTAGTATTTTACTTACGTATTTAATTACCTACATATACGTTTTATTTTCCACTTCTTTCATTACTTTATTTTAAATAATTTTCATTTAGTAAATGTATTTACTAACTGTATTTTCATAAGTATTTTTTATCTGTTCATTCCTCTTACTTAATTTTAACATTACTTTCCTTATACAGGAAGTAAATCTTTCGCCACGAACCTTTCTTAGGCTAAAAAAAAAAAAAGAGAGAAAGAGAAATTATAATAATCAACAGAGTTAACTCACAGTCTCATAAAATTCCATATAATTTTTATATCAAGTATAGTAAAAAATTATAAGTTAGTAACTTCTTACTTTTAGTACCGTTGAGTCTTAAGTATGGCAGGTTGTATTAGGTATTTTTGCAATAACTTATTTATTGATATCTACAACTGTTTATATATAAAATATATACAACCAATAAAATATATAAAGTATATTTGATGTTAGTTATACAATGCCATGATACCGACATTTGGAGAATCTACCCATTGATAGAACTTCAATACCATTTTTAGAGGAGATCTCGAGAAAATCTTCTTTTCAGGCGCCTCGGAAGATTATCAGGTAATGGAGAAGCCAGGTTAGATACAATCAACACATAACTAATGGGTTTTGTGTGTATAATCCGTACAGACATCAGTCAAGGAATAAATAAAATGGTTGAAGAACAATGCTGACCACACCACAACACTATCTGGCATTTTGGGATGTAGCTGAATAGATATATTATTTAACCCGTTTTATGCCTCCACTCTAAATATGGAGCGTTGATTACTATAAGGTATAACGGTAATTAGTCTAGTAATTAGTATTCTATTGATTTTTGCGCTACTGATAATCGACTACTTTCAATTCTTCACCATAATCTTCTTTATATGATTTGATATACTAGTCTTAAAATTAGAATTGTTAGATCGGTAAGTAAAATAAAAATATTTTTTTTAATAATATAGTAATTATAAGCTTTTTTAATATATTTCCTTTTGCTGAAAGTGATCTTTGTCGCATAAAATGTAAGTTTATCAAATAATCGTATCTCGTTTGATTTATGAGGAATTGTATGGAGTGCCCCATTATTATAGGGGAAGTGGGGACGGAAGCCATATATACTTGGTTTTCTTTTCCTTTTATATTTAGAAAAACATACCGTTCAAGTTGTTATTTCTTATATTGAATTATCTTAACAGTTGTTCAGATACATTTTTTCGAAATGTTATTTAATCCTCTCATTTTTAAGAGAAATAGTGATATTCAAGACGATGCCAGATGCTAATGCCAACCTCCTATCTGGCAATCAACTCTTAGCACATCGTTGGGAAGTAAAGGATAATGAACACTATGGTATTGGAACAACTAACCCGCCATTGGTCGCTGCGTGAGAATTTATCTTACGTTAATCGTGTTTTGGGTCTGGACGCTGCTAGAGGGAGACTGTGGTTACCATCTTCCTGGAATCTGTAGTTCATAGTCTCTTCCTTCTATACCTAACCCCCCCCCCCAACCCCAGCACTCTAGCAGCTCTGAGTAAGCGTCCAGCCCTCTTTCCTTGGCAATATACCTTTCTCTTGAGACATTATCTCACGAGCGACTGAAGCTGCAATAAAAATATTCAAGTTGTGATGATTTTAATCACGTGCGCTAAGTTAATTTAATTCTTAAATATGTCTTTTTTTCTCAAAACTAGGGAAACGTAGGTTTGAAGGGGCTGGCATTTAATTAAGTACGTATTATTTACTATGAATTGTATTTCGATGCTATAAGTGTATATGTACGACGTGTTACAATCTCACAAGAGGAGATCATAACACAAAATAGGCAATCCTTCCCTGCCGGACCCGCCCCGCTAAGACCCCCGGGGAGTAGCGGTCCTATATCACTTCTGAAATATTAGCTTAAAACGGGAAGAGGAGTCTTTAAGATAGTTTAATCGAGAAATATTTAAAAAGCGCCTGCAATTGAAAAACAGCATGTATAACTAAATGTCTTTTCATGTTTTCACTTCATCGCTGCGCCACACCCACTATTGCGAGGGGTTTTGTGCTTTCTGTCACAGGAGAGCGATTAAAAAAACAAGCAAAGATTTTGTGAATTTGCCTCTAGTGTATAAGACCGATATGTCCCAGCCATACGGTGTTCACTTGCATCAGTTGTCCACAAGAGATTTCTTCAGACTGAGCATTTTTTTTTTTTAAGATAAGCGTTATGTTCTTATATGACATATCTGTATTTTTATTCTTTTTATGACTATGTCTGTCTCAAAATATTATTTTATGTTTATTACTATTTTATAATTATGTTGGTTTCTTGAATTTTTTAAAACTAAACTAAAAGCCTTTTTTATGTTATGCTTAAATAAACCTATTCTAAATCAAAATTTTATATTTTGAAAAATGCGTTCAAGAGTTCTGTATATGAAATGTGGGAAAAAGTCCTAGCGACAGATGACGGGTTAAAAAGAAACCGAGTTAAACAGTTAATATTGATAATTTGAAAAAAAATAGTGGAGATTTTCAATTTAAGTATCATATTCTCATCTATATCAAAATAATAACAATGTGACAATTGTATAATTAGTATGGGGTCTCACCCATACCACAAGCTGTGAGATGGAGTTGTTTGTTTATTGGCGCGACAGACCGTGGAGGTTCAAGACCTCGCGCGATGTACTTAAGAAATACATGGTGCGTTTCTTGAAATGGTTTTCATATGGTGGGTCCGTCACTTCGACACCTATTTTTATTAGTGCCACCTATTGGCTGACGGGCCTCACAAATGCCCAGGGGGAGATTGTGAGTGAGCGTTGTATAGTTATGAACTTGAAAAAAACCCGGATAGGGCCGGGGACTCGAACTCGTAACTATGGTTAGGCAGAGAGCCGCGTTACCACCCTGCTACCGTCACCCCCTATACCTGATACCTCACCCATACTACAAGCCGTTAGATTTTATTTGTCCAGCTATATGTAATCGCAAAAAATACCAATTAGGTAGCACCTGCTTGATGAGAACATTTAAAAATCGATATGCTTTTATTTATTTTTTGTTTTATAAATATGTATGTGAACAATTTATAGCAGTTAAAATTCAGAAGCTTACAAAGTTTTGTACCAAGTTTCAATTCTAAAAAAATATTTTTTCAAAAGTTTTGTTCAAATGGGTGAAATTTGGTAGATTGGATTGATAATTCACAAGTAGTAATCAAATGCATTCTTGATTTGATACAATTTACTAAATTATAATAACATGTTTTCATGAAAATCACCTCTTTTTTATACTATTTTATGAATTATTCTAAGAAAAGTTATAATTCATCACAGTTTTTAGCAGATTGATGTTGTTTGAGATTGGAGTCAGGCTATCTTATGATAAAATCGAATATGATTTTCAAATAGCGTGATAAAAGCTTATACAAAGGAAATCAAGATTACACTACGAAATATCAATATGTTCTCTGTTTTGTGATTAACATGGTCTTTAGGATTTTTCTTTAGGATAGCCATTATGTTATTAGTTAAGAATTAAAATTTATCCCGAAATATTTCCTTCCAGTGTTTTTTGTTGTATAACTTTTTATTTTATTATTTATTTTTTTTTTTGCATAGCGAAAGACTTTTAACCTGATCAGATTATTTTAATCTATTTATTTTATTTTAATTTTTTGTTTTATTTATAATATTGTATATAGTTATGGGTATATTTTGTATGAGATTATTCCCCTCCCCCCATAATCAATTGTTAAAAAAAAAAAAAAAATAATAAATAAAATGTACCTCTTACATTACCAGGCCGATCTGGTATTAAATACAAAAAAATCTATTTTAGTTTATGTTCTAAATTCGATCATGATTTTTTCACTCATATACAACCATTTTAATCACAAATTAATTTTATTTAAAATTTCTACTTAATATTGGTTCAAATTTCTGGTATCTGATTTGAAATAAATTGTATATTTTCCGTTATGTATAAATATACGTGTTTTCTCTTATTTAATTGTATATATAAGCGGTTTAAATGACTAAATTGTATTATTCAAAGGCAGAATAGCATGAAACATTTAATGACTTATATTGAAGTTTTCAAATTAAAATTAAGATAGGATAACTTATAATGCGTAATGTTTTTTTTTTAAATTGTAAATAAATTTATAAATCAACATGGAATGTAAAATGGTAACTGGTGGTGAAAATGGGAACTGATGACTAATTGAATCATCCAGAGGAAGGATGAAATGCCTACATTGCATATTTTACTTGCTATCTTATTATTTTTTTTACATATTTTCAATATTTATTATATATTTGTTTTTACATATATTTGTTAATTTTTTATATCTATTTGTTTGTTTTTTCATGTATATTTATATATCTATCACTACTTTTATCAATTATTTTGTTTCAATTATTCTTTTAAAGTCACATTGGGTTGAAAGAGAAAATATTCAAAAAAAAAAGAAAGGGAACAAAAGGAGAGATTAACAAAAAAAAATTAATAAATTATAGAAAGAAGAAAAAAAAATCATCAATAAGAAAAAAAAGATAAAAGAACTAAAGCAATATAAG
>NW_027106485.1:453724-461876 GCF_000696795.3 Halyomorpha halys
TTTTAATATTTTTTATTTTATCTGCCTATGTACTAAGACAGTAAGCCACTTACTTTGCGTACGTACAATCTTGAGTGTTACCACTCTCATAATTCGAGTTTGTTACATCCAATCGTTCCCTCCGTTTCGTGTGACTTTTCATATAGTATCCCACAGTGGAGCAACTACAGTTAGGCCTTTACCAGAGATGAGTGTTGCGGTTGAGAGAAAGATATATCGCAGTTGATCCGGTACCGCTAGTGGATTCTCTAAATAATCCTGACGGTATTGAGTGTTTTCTTTCCTCTTGGCAACTTGTTAAATAGACTCCTTGGAATTATTTGCTCTCTAATTAGCATCGAAGACCCTGAAAGTTTCCCAATTAGTCAACTCATTCTCGTTACTTTGTGACACATTTCCTTTGGCAAGCAAGGGAATAAGGAGATTAGTTTAAATATTCTAGTCATTTCCTCTACAACTTAAATTATCTTTCAGTTCTTATCTGCACATCTCTTAAATATATCATTCATCTACTAACACTGGCTAGTGAATCGGAAATTAATCTAAGCAATGGCTCCTCTGAAAGAATTGCTCTCTCAAGTGATTCACAGGAAAGGATCACGAATCACTTGGAGTCGATCAATTCTCTGTTCAGAAGAATAAAAAATAGATAGTTAAGGATTCTTGTTTTAATAAGAACTTCTACTTCGGCATTAAAATAAAAAAATTATATTTAGTTTGATTATACTAAACAAAGCAGAAATGGACAAAAATTAACTATTACTTTCCACAATGGCTAATTTTTGCCCATATCTCCCACAAAGCACAGAAAACGAGAATAGCTTGATAAATGATAAATAATCATCATTATGTTTTTATTTACTAAACGTCTTAGGGTACTTTTTGCAAATCTAAGACGTCGACGCAGAGGCTGACTCCTCGCATTAAACGGAATTTAAAATGTCAAGCTTTATTTCCTCCATTCATGAGAAGGGAAGTCAAACTATCTGTGAAAACTTGGACCTATTTGCTTATCCTCACTGGTATGTAAACCATTTGAATATTTCAGAAGGTTACGTTACTACGTCATCAAGGATAAAGAACAGCAGGTTACTTTTTGTTCTGGCAGACTGACGCAAATGAATTGTTCTCTCTAAGGTAGTTTCAGAAAATGCATTGGATCGAGGAAGGAAAGTATTTCGATAAGTGTCGCTTAGTTAATATATCAAGGCACAAAGATATAGTTCATCTCAGGTGTGTATGATTTGCGCCCTTTAGATTCTGCAAAGGAATAAAACAGGTTTTCTTTCTCTTCCATTTAATATTTTGATAGACCAGGTATGGTAATTGTGCAAAAGGTTAATTCGTACAGCAAAGATTACTGGAATCTGCCCCCAGTGATAGTGCTTATCTATCCAGATGACATAGTCATCATCATCGACATCTGTGGCGCTACAGCTCTTGTAGAGTCAAGGCCTCCCCCAACTTCGTCCGCCAGTCCTCCTAATGGTTGCCGCTGTCTACAAATGCGGATTCCCAAGATAGATCTGCCATCCGCTGCCACTCCATCGATCCATCGAAGCCGGGGTCTTCCTACTCTCCTTGTCCTATATCCTTTCGTCCAGGATTATACTAGGAATCTGATCCTGGATCATTCATACATGGCCTGCCCACCGAAGCCGTCCCACTTTCACCCTTACAATACCCGGGTTCCTGTAGAGGCCTTCCAGTTCAGCATTTGTTCTCATCCTCCAGATCCCATCAGCACTATCCCTGCAGGAGCAAAATCATCCCCATTGGAAGGACAGACCAGCAACTTGCAATTACTCTGTTGTTAGTATTGATGAATTAATGGACCAAGAGATATTAATCCGAATAAGAAAAGGAAATAGTGTATTTTTCTAATTATCTTCAGCGCTGATAGGAAAACCTGAATATGAAAAGAGAAAAAGTTGCGTTTAAGTTTCTATTATTAACTGTTAATTATGGGTGAGAAATATGGATAATTCTTAAGAAACATGTAAGCCAACTTACGGCAGCGAAAATGAAAATTGTGGGAAAAACCAGAAGTGGCCGAGTAAGAAATAATATCTGAGCCACATTAGGAGTGATATCAGATTTAATCTCTGAATGGCTTTAGACAGAGAAATATAAAAGAGATGGACAGGCTGCTTCTCGCCTAACAGCACTCAAGACACTGTAAAAGAAAACAATAAAGATTTATTTTATAGGATAGTTGATAATAAATGTTAACCGTCCCAGTTGAGAATCGAACCCACGCCGTTCCGAAACACGCACGCTGAGAAAGTTGGTCCAACAAAGCGCTCATATCTTCCTTCAATTCTCTATTTAGAGTAACGTTGGGTTTGACCGACCTTCCTGTGTCACATCTAGAATTTAATGTATAATCTAAGCTGATCTGGACGGGGATAAAGTGGCTAACCTACATACATTTGGTTACCATTAGTCAAGAAATCCAATTTTCTAATGAAGTACCCTGGATACTTTTAAAGATAATTCGCCAAGAATCAGAGTATTCTTCTTTTTAAACTAGAACAGGAAGGAACAATTATAGTTGTTGTTGCATGCCACCCACCCAACTTGTTTAAATTTTCAAAGAGGGTAAACTTATGTTGTTTAATTTATTACTAAAAGAGTTTATTGTTTTCGCTTGAAATTCAGTTTTGTTAATAATCTGTTATAATCTCGACAAATGTTCAAGCACTGACGTCAAGTGCCCTATTTAAAGTTGAGATTACTTTGAGTGGAAGATTTACGGAGACTTTCCTCGTTTAATACCTAACTACTTTGCTTTTCCCTTATAAAATATTAGATCATATTTTTGAGGTTAGTGAGTTATTTTCGTACAAGGAATATTAAAGGACTCCTGAAAAACAATAGTCCACTTGCGGACTGGAGGAGATTGAAGAAGAGGGTATGTGGAGTATCTCGGGCGTAGGTGGCATTCATGGCATCGCCGAACCCAGTGGTAGAAATCTTTTCTTATTTTTTCCCCTCTCCTCCTTCCAGAATAACAAAAATTCCAGGATGGTCCGTTGGCCAGCCCGTTTGTAATGAGATATCGCCCTTACAGTAAATCAGGAACGGTCTCAACCGATCGAACATATGTTGTTTGTGAGGTCTATTGGAATGCTGTAGCTTGAGCCTGGAACTTGTGGTATTTGCGGATGTTTGTACAAATTTATTGCAGAGTTGATGGCTTAAGAGGATCTTACTTTATTTTAGAGAGTCGGTTCTTCATCGGAAATAGATATCTCACTGTTTCAAATTACGTTGATTTTATAAAAGAAAAAAAAGGAGATTAATATTCAAATTCTTTATTACAACTGATGAGGGGAAAATATGGCTCATTTAATATGTTTCAATCTCTCATTGATAAAAAAATCCTTATAAAATTATATTAATGATTATTAATAAAAATAAAAAATACCCACATTGCCTCAAAATGTTTATTATCTCATAAACCCAACGTTTCAGCCATTATGGTCATTCTCAAGGATATCTTATTTATAATATCACAGTTAAAATATCATTATAAGGTTTCAGGCTATTCTGCTGTTTCAAAAATATACCTTAGTCAATTAACCTATTTTAAACTTATTTATTACGATTATGTCTATCGCTATATTAACAATACATTGAATAATAGATAGTGAATATTGAATAAAATTATAATAAGTAAAATAGTGGATAAATATAGGTTAATTGACTTAGGTATATTTTTGAAAAAAGGGAGAATAGACTTAATAAATAAGATATGCTTGAGAATCGCCAGAATGGCAGACATTTTTAAGTAATAAGAAAATAAACTTGTTGAGACTATATGAGTGTTTTTTATTATAATTGATAAACAAACTAATCTCGAACAAGAAGCAAAGATAATTTCGTATAAATAGCTAAACGAAGAAAAAGTTGATAGCAGGAAGGTTAAAATTATAAAAGTGTAGAATAAAATACAGTTTCTTTTCATTTTTACATTCAATTGCCTATTTGTGGGGAAGTATCCTGATAGTGAAATAAGGGACGTCTGTTGCTAAGGGAATTAATCGACTGCCTCACGACTGCAACGGTGTCTGTTCGAAACCGGCCTAGGAGTTCGACTTTTATTTCTATAGTAGTCCCACGAAATGAAAACTTGACCCCCACCATAGTTAGAATATGTCGGTTGCCTCTTTCCCAGCTGAATGGTCCCACCCCATTCTCTGTGAGTCCCCCGGCAAACATACCATCAATGTATAAAACCGCCTTCAGCGGGCCCTGTATACTCATCTTAAAATGCCATGCAGCAATAAAAGATTAAATGTACATGTGTATATATAATTTAATTTAAGTTAATTGTGTATATTTGTATGTGTAAAAAAATAAAGAAATTAGGAGGTAAGAAAAAAAAAATAGTCATCATAACATTACAACTGTTGTCATTACAACTATGAAAATTATATAAAAGTAGTAATGATAAATTCTTAATTAACCTATTAATGGAAATATAGCAAGGGGGGTATTGCAATTCAGAATAATAAAGAAGAGGCCGTTTTAAATCTAGCAATGATTAATTTCAACTCAAATAAAGGTGGTTTGTGAAAGTAAGACCACAACAGCTGTTTTTAAAATTATAATTTAAGATAATAATCATAGTTATATTTTATAATAGTGGAGTTCTTTAAATGTATAAAAAAAATATTATTTTTATTGAAGGTATCGTAGAACTCTTTAAGAAAATCTTTTAACTTTATATGTGCTGGATTTTTGAAATATAAACTATAAAAGTATGTGATAATTAACAAAAGGAAGAAAATGGACTGGTTTTAAGTAATTTAATTATATAAGTAAAATTATATAGACAGTAGATAGTAGAATAGATAGTTGTTGTTGATTGTTGCTTTAAGGCGTAAAACCCTCTGGTCATCAACGCCTATGGCATGATAAAAGTAAAACAAAATAAAAAAATAAATAAAAATTAAAAAAAAATAAAATAAAATAAGTAAAAAACATAAAAAAATAAAAATCGAAGAGGAGTTATAATTTATAAAGAAGGTGATGTGCTTTTAAAAATTCAAACACTCGTGTAATTTTAGCTTCCTCATCTGCGAGAGCTTAATTAATTAATTAATAAATTTGGAGTCAGTCCTATCCTATCTATTGTTGGCGAATAGTGAGTACACTCTTCAAAAATAAGAATAGATAGTATTATGATAATAAATAGAAAATTAGTTAATTTATTTTTAAAGTAGAGTAGTATAATATAAAATTATACATTTTATAATTTTTTTTACATGAAACGGTCATCAATTCATGTTGGGTATTCTTGAAGTTTTACTGGTTACATAAACAATTATTGTTATATTGAAAAATATATATTTTTATTTCCTGGAAGAATATATTTCTTCTTTTTACACGATATTTTCTTTAATTATTATATTAAACCGCTAGGCAGTTTTCTTGAATTCTAACGCTCTAACCAATGTAAACATCTTTATCCCGTGTTTAGTTACTTGGGGAAGGACATATTGTGTAGAATACCTCCGGTCGAGGATTCCTTCAAAAGGTCCTACGTCACGTTCTCACCCACATCTGTAAATGGATCGACAACAACTTCGCTACACGGGTTTATCCTCAGCCTTTCAAGTTGGAAAATATATATGTTACCTCTTGCGTCAGTAGCCACTAGAGATATTTTCATTCCCACTCCCGCGGTACTCGTGGGATCGCTTTTCAACTTTGCATATTTCTCCGCTAATTGGTTGCAGAGTCGTATATTTTATTCAAATAATCGCTTAGAAAAAAAAATATATGACTTGTATTCATTTTTAATCAATGAGATCGGGACTTCGTCAATACTGCAAAATCAACTTGTAACTTAAGAACCTCTCTTGAGTCTTCTATTCCTTCAGGATGGTTTGAATATTGAAAATTACTCGTATATGGATTACATTCTAATAATTATAAACTTCATACTTCTTCAGCTAAGTATATGGTATATTATTCCGAGTCTTATGTTGATATTTAAAGCTTTTAGTGGGAGTTAGGAATCAATAAACGCCAAGACGCAAGAGGAAGGAGGTAACCCCTCCACTTCATTCCGCTTATATGGGCTAATGACTCCCACAGAAACTTCTGGAAATCAGTTAAGCATTATAAATCGACTGGGGCTCCCACCCTTATAAGAAGGATATCATGAAACATTTACAGGTGTTGGTAATAAAAAGCTGTGTAATTCAAGAAAAATTTATTTGAAGTAAAGTTGCTTATTTATTTTTATGTAACAGAGCATGGGCGTAGAAAGGATTTCGCCAAGGGGCAGCATGTCTCAGTGTACGTACATACACATACATAAAACTGAAACGTCGGGTAAAAGAAAGATACCTAATTCCGCATTCCAAGAAATACACCCGCCATTTTATTTCTACTTCGTTATATTCTATCATTACTTTTTAAATTTGTATTACCTATAATGACAATAAATTATTGAAAATGGAACGACTGAATTTAAATCGTTAATAACTAGGTTTATTATTATATGGGAAAAGACAGGAAACTGCACGTAGATTTCAACTATTACAGCACATACTAGACAAACGGTCTAAACTTCCAACACATTACAAAACACTGATATACATGACTGTAATAAGGCCAATCTGGCCATCTGGAGTTGAACTTTGGGCCTCCACTAAACCTTCGAATTCCTCTCGTATTCAATCCTTACAATCCAAAACCTCAATGCTCCTTACTTTGTCACAAATAAAATCATACATAAAGACCTTAATGCTCTCTATGTAACCGATCTAGCCCGAACCATATATCAAACCTTCCATTATAAACCCTCTAACCACTTAAACCCCCTAGTTTCTAATCTTGCATCCTCTTCCATTCCTGACAATGCTCCGAGGAGCCTGAAAAGAAGATGGCCACGAGACCAGCTAATGTAAAATGTCATTAGAGTGCTACCAATGGGTAGTTTCTCTACACGCCTGTAACACTCCAAGTTAACTTGGATCAGATTTAGTGGGTTCGTCATTCCCATTTTTTATGAGTGCCACCCATTAGCTAATGGGCGTCACAAATGCCCGGGTGGAGGCTCGGACTATGTTTTCTTTAATTTTAAGCTTGTAAAAATCCCGGATGGGGCCGAGGTCGAACTCGCAACCTTAAGGGGTGAAAGACAGACGCGTTGCCACGTCTGCTACTGCAGCCCCTCCAAGGTTTACCAATGAAAATATAAAGCAGTTTGCACTTATCTCTGATGATTTTTTGGACGCCACCATCTTTCCCCGCTATTACCTTCCTGATTATAGCATGTTTCCAGAACGAAATCATCTATCAAATAATTTCTCTATTTTCTTTCTTTTTTCCTCTTGGGTACCAAAAATCTAGAGGGGAACCACGGCTCCCGACTGTTTCCCTCTGCCTACGCCCGTGTAACGGAGTATACAAGCTAAGAGGATAGGAAGGTGGTTTCGTAAGTTAACGGAAGTATCTCCAACCAGAGGAGGCATTGATACCAGTGTTTGTTATATCACTCCTCAAAAATGTTAACGCTCTTTTTGATCCCTATTCCCACTCTTTAAATGATCTCAAGAAATTGGTGTCTTTAAAAATAACCTGTATGATAGTTATCGTCATGAAAGTATTTACTGTCACATTAGGTCTGGCGTGATAGCTGCCAGTGCATGCCATGCAGTGTTGCACCTTTGGTATTGGTATTGGTAACTGGTGGAGGGTACTAGTCCAGCAAATGAGCCTCCTGGTCCTTTTTGCCAACCTCTAGCGGCTACCAGAGTTGCCGTCGCGTACTAACCAAGATGGGAGTGTTCTCGGGACCGCCGAGAAATAAATATTAACTGCCCCAGATGGTAATCAAACCCAAATCGTCCCGAACCAAATGGACTGGGTCCTACGTCCCAATCCGCATTGCTGTCACACCCCTTCTGTTGTACCTTAGCAACTCCAAATGGTAGGGGAAACATTATTGTCATATACTTTTTGTTAACAGTAATAGTAATTGGGTGGGGCCGTTTGTAGCCGAGGGAGGAAGGCGTCTTAGCAACCTCGAGTCTACAGTGGCGCTGGTTCGAATCCGGCCTGGCGGGATGACTATTAGTTCCTGGTGGTCCCACGGAATGAAAACTTGACTCTCTATTTCTAGATATATATA
>NW_027106485.1:462012-474497 GCF_000696795.3 Halyomorpha halys
GTTCTTGTATTTTTGACTGTTGACAGTTACTGCACATGTTGTTCACGTGAACTACATTGGCGGTCATTTGGTAATCTTGTTGGCTATCATCCTCTACTCTAAAAATATTCATTTCCTTTACACTTTTCGTTAATAAAAAAAATTAATTGGTCTTACCTTTAACTAAATTGACATATTGTTAGTATTATTTTTTAAATTAATAAAAACCTTCGTCAAAAATTGAGGACTCATTCATTGCAGTATCAGTAAGAAAAAAACCTTTATACGCCTAGATATTTCTTCAGAGAGTCCATCAACTATCAAATCTTTCTATTCGATCGTTTTTCCATCATTATATGTTGAATATGGTAAACAAGATATACAGGCAATCCAAATATTTTTAGAAATAGAAAATTGACTACAGATAAATTACATGTATTGTGAAAGTAAAGAGAGTATAGAGGTAAAGAGAGTAAAGATGTATAGGGGGATGCCTTGTATATAAAAACTGGAAAGGGAGATAAAAACAGAAAAATATACATTACATTCGAAATGTGCAAATATCCTCTGGCACAGTTTTTACAGAACAGAACTGGTGGTCCTTAACTTTTAATTTAAATGTAGGTAAAAACTCGGAAATAATAAACTGTTCCGATAAAAAAATTTAATACAGCTTATAATAAATTATTACCAGCTTAGTAATGTTTAAAGAAGAGAGTATACAATTATGAAAAAATAAAAATTATTGCGCCTTATATACAAGAGATATAATTGTTCATGCGTTGATGAAAACCTTGACGAATATTCGAATTGCCACAGAAATCACAATAAGAGAGACATAAACAATAGTCCCTTGCAGGCTAAACTTCTCACGAGGAGCCGGGAACTGTTCATACACTGTCTCATGAACCCTTTGTTAATGAGAAGAAACTTTTGCAAAGTACATTTCAGACTCTTTGAGACGTCTGAGAAACTTTCTCCTCGGATGATCAACCCCAACAAGTATACAGAACGCTAGAGAATTACTTTTCCTGAACACGTGCCATTGATTTTTCAACGGGTGATGTTGAGGATTGGTGGAAAAGTGACCCAATGTTGAAACTGATACACCAGGAAACATATGATCAAAAGTTTTTTATCTGCGTCATGATAAAATACGAATTGTTCTCCCTAACTTGTTCGCATACAATAGAACCTTAGTCTTTGTAAATGGAACTTTAGAACAGAAACTGAAAGTTAAAATAAATGAGAAACGTTAAATTTTTTTATTTGGAATGTGGAATCCTGACGCGATTTTCCTTAACCTTTATTCCTCTTTACATATACATATAAGTTATGGCCTGATAGACCGAGATGTCAGCTGATCAGCTGATTTAGAGGATATGGAAGAGGACAGGTTCCGTCTATAAACGATTCTTGTTTTCGCATTCAGGGAGCGCCACGAAATAAAAATTGTCTCGCCCAGGCCGGATTCGAACCGGTCAGAGTTCGACCCTTATCCACAGAATTCCACCCTCCTCTAACAATGATGTGGTTCAAGTTTTAATTTGGTGGGACTACCACAAAAATAAAATGCGATCCTTCAAGGCTGGATTCGAACCGGCGCCGGTACAGTTCCAAGGTTGATAAGACTCACGCTTCAACTCTCTCGGCTTTCATTTTGTTCCTATATTATCTTCCTGAATTTTCATATGTATATTATTTTCTTTTTTTTCCCTCTCTTTCATAAATTTTAATATTATTATTCTCACATTAATTTTCTGATATTATAATATTTATACTACACAATTTCTTGTCCTCATACTTATTTATATTTTTTCTACCAATAATAATTATGCATCTATGTCATCTGTTATTTTAAAGTTATTCTGTACTTTCCTTAATTCTTTTGGAGGAATCGTTGGTACTAATGACCACAACCCCAAACATCTCCTCAAACAAAAGTTTCTTTAAAAACAACTATTAAACTTAAATCATTTGAAGGAGTCTTCCTTGGAAGAGCTTATTAACACAGGTGCATTTTATTACAGGTTAGTTGGATTTTTTCGATTTTCTGCAGTTTATTCGTAAATCGTGAACAATTTACGTGTTTGGGAATTTAAGCCTTTGGGAGGCGTTAAATCAAAAAGGTTCACAATATGAGTCTAAAATTTTGTTTACAATCGGAATATGTAAATTAAAATAGGCAATTCCGTTGTTAACTCCTGAATTAGATGCGCTGGAATAACCCTGCAGAAGATTAAAAAATAAGCAATATACCATATAGCTTATAAAAGATTATAAACAAATTAGGATACAGTTTGAAGTTTTTAAGCTCGTCGTATTTTTTTAGCTATTTATTTTTAGGAAGGGGTTGAATAAAAAACTATTTACATCAGATAGTTCGAAACTGGAGGCAAGTAGACTAGACAAAAGTTTGTCTAAAAATACAATTTTTCTTTTTTAAAACCACAATTTAGTAAGTAAAATTAAAATCAAGTTTTATCATAAGTGTGGAAAAAATATTTGCAGGTGTGGTTCCTATTCTAGTCTGTAGATTTATTCTTAAAAACTAAAATCTCTTTTTCTTATTAATTAATTTTTATTTCGTTTTTCAATAGTTCTAGCCTATACATGGTGTTCTATCGTGCGTTATTCCACAAGAAATACTAAAAAAATTGCTTTATTCCACATGAGTTGGGGGGACAGTAAACCTCAGCATTGATTTGGAAGCCGTATTTGAGGTCCCGTCCCTCTTTTTTTTTCCTTTACAGTTTTCCCTAATTTTCTCCACAAACACTTATACTATAAACACAATAACTAGAACAAACACTGCGTATTGGCTATTGATCTTGAAATATACCGACAATATCTGGGTTTTTCTAAGCTTTATTTTCTTGAGCTATTTTAATATTTTGTTTTCTTATTCTCTCAACCTGCTCTATGAAGTATGTTCAGGTTTCAGCTCATTCAATTGCTTTAAAAAAGTATTCATAAAGAGAAAAAAAAATAAAATTATTTAAATTTTTTCCTTAGTACATTTCGCTTTTCAATTATTATTATTTCTTTATTTTTTTTTTCTGAACAATAAAATTTATGGAAAATTAATGATTTTAACACAGAAGAATCCATTAAGAAGAACGCCAAAATAATAAAAAATATTTATTATATAAAGAACGTTTTTTTAACAAGCTGGAATAATTTTCATACGGTATTTATATCTAATTTCATAGATACAATGATTTTTTCACGTTGAGTGCGACTCCAAGAAATTGTGTAAGAACAAAATCATTTGAGAATTCGATCAAACAAAATTTTTTCTTTGGAATATAGATAAAATTTCTCGTTATTTTGTATTTGAAAAATGTATCATTTTTACCTAAACTATAAAAGGGATTCACTAATTCCTTTTAAAAGTCAATACCGAAGTATTTAAGGTGCTCCTGAAGTTTATTTTTTCCGAGAAAAACCTTAATTTTTCGCAATTTTTGTGTCCTGAGCTCCGTATCCTTAAAACTATCTACAACAATAAACAAGTTCAAAGCTAATTAATTAAGATAGACTAAAATTTCAAAAATACAAGCTCCAATAGAGCTATTTATTGTCAATAGTTTTCGAAATGCACTTTTTCGAAAAAAAGGAAAATTCTTTTCCAAAAAAAATTGTGACTTTTTTTTTTTATAAATTTTGGTGAATATTATATTGTAGTTTTGAAGATAATGGAGCTCCGGATGGATAATTTTTTTTTGTTTAACTTTTACAACAGCAACCATTTTCGTCCCCTTCTAACTATGGCAAAGTTTGATCAATTTTGATAACTAATTATATATATTTATTAATTTAATTAATACCAGATTGGCCTTGCATGGTTGATATAACAGTTAAATTGTATTTATTATTTTATTTATTTATTTTTTAAACTAATAAGTATATATAGTTTCCATAAAAGTTATAAAAAATCGGGTGGAAATAGTTCTTTATTTTCCCTGGGCTCTTGGACTATATGGTGTGATAGGAGAAAGTTTAAACTTTTTAAAAAAAAAACATTAGTCAGATATTAAATGAATTAAAAATATACTATAACGACTAGGGTATTTTAAAGATTCACATTCATTTTGAAGTTGAAAATTTCACCATATTCAGAACAGAAGGAAAAAAAATAATATTTTTAGCCGAGGGCGCAAATAAATTCAACGGGAGCGAACTGGAACCAGTCGAGGTGCGGTGGCCATTCAATTCAGCCAAACATGGAAACTTTATTTTGAGGAGGATAATAAATTAATATTTTTTATTATTGTTTGCCGTGTTTTAATTACCGTTGCGCGGGAGGGGGGTTCGCCCCGATATGTTGATACAGCTACTAGAAAAATTATTAATTCTGCCGATAAAATATATTTCTGTTGGTTGAACTTTTAAGTAACGGTACGACCAGAAAATGATCTCCGGCCTTTTAAAGGGGAGAAAATATGAAGTTAACTTATAGCCAAGTGGGTTCTAAATAGTTTAGTTGTTTACTTCTTTTTTTTTAACTACTATATATTATTACATCATTAATTAACTACTTTCAGATTACTTAGTAATATTAATATAACAAATTAGTTATTTCTTACATTACTTCAGTTGCCTAATATATTAATAAATATGCAGAAACCAAAAGAGATAAACAATTATAATTAGCATATAATTGAAATATTTTAAATGAAACCTTAAATATCTCGATTACCAGTAAATGAATAATCAGCCAATGTTTCACCAGTGAAGGCTTCATTATTAAAGAAAAAAGACAAGATCACATAAACGCAGATGGGGAAGAGTACATCACTTTATCACATACTCTAACTGGTTAGTTACTTGCTAGAACTTGAGGGATATAAGGTTTTGTTTTTGTTATCTTCTAGTAACATCCTTTTTATTATTATTATTATTAAATTGTTACTATTTAAGTTATAATAAAAATGTACAGTGTTGAAGGAAGAGGATTCGAGAAATGTTGTAGAGATTTATAAATTTTATTTTATTTAATTTTAGTTTTTGTTTTATTGTTTTTAAGAGTTGCCAAAAATATCAAAATAAAATCAACAATAACGGCGTTTGTTACTGATACATTTTTTTTTTTTTTTACTGCCACTTACCTATATATGAAATATAAATTAATGAGAAAATATTGGAATCGACAAAAATTTCGAATTTGATTTCACGACGGAAATGCATGTTTTCAAGGCCCATTAGTCCTTATAACTATATCTCCCAAAGTGTTTTTTTTGGTGTATATACGAAAGTTTATAAGTAGGAACTTATATATTATTAGCATGTGTATGCCTGGGATGTTGCAGTAACGTTGTTATAATCAACCCACTGTATAGAATTGATTTTAAACTTTTTTTTAGGATTTTCTCAAAAACAGCTCAAACGATTTTTATTAAACTAGGTGAATCACAATTAAGTCGTTAATTTTTCAAAAAAATTTCCTTTAATTTTGTTTATTCAAAATAATTATAAGCAGAAAATTTCATCATTTTTCTCCCTATAATTATTTCCAAACAGCAGAGACAGTAGTTTAGATTAGAAAATCGGAGGCAGTCGAACATGTCCGGTTTCTCCCGATTTCAGTCTTATGTACACATTAATACAAGAGCTAGGGTCAAAAAAGGCAGTTATTTCTCCCCAATTTTTGATTTCTTTAATGAAAAATATGTATAATTAATAGTCAAAATTTATGAGTCTGCCAAGTATAGGTATGGGGAATAAAAAATGGATTACTTGTTTCACTTAAATCCATGTATTATTCCATTAGTTCCTGAAAAAAATCTTTGCTAATCTCGCCTCGAAATCGCGTTCTGATGCCAAGCATTCGTCATGAGGAAAATGCCAATAGAACGCTAGGAATGTTCTCAGGGAACGAGCATGTCCTCTTCCCAAGAACATATGCATCGCTATATTTCCAACTCGGTACAATACTTTTATACACATTTAATGGTAATATTATTTCAATTTAAAACTAGGTAATAAGATGCCACATATGAAAAAATTATAAAATCGGAGGCAGCCGAACGTGTCCGGTTTCTCCCGATTTCAGTCTTAAGTGTACGCACTAATACAAAGTGGGGGTAAAAAAAAAAAAGGCAGTTATTTCATCCCACTTTTTGATTACTTTAATGAAAACTATGTATAATTAATAATCATAATTGATAAGCCTGCCGAGTATAGATAGGGTGAATAAAAAATGGTGGCGTTTTGAAAAGTTAAAAAAAATTAATTTTTCATTCCGAGCTCTATATCTTTAAAACTACTAACAACAATAGAAAACCTAACAGAACGTCATTTAAAGTAGAGTAAATTTTCTAAAACATAAGACCTAGCAGAGTTATTTACGTTGGATCATTCACGAGATATAATTTTTTAAAAAGAAACATTTCATAAAAAATGTACTGAAAAATCAGTGAATTTATCTTAGGAACCATAAGATGTATAGATATCTGGCAGAACTCAATAAAGCCAATTGAAGGTACTATAAAGTAGTTTATAAGATTTATCTTTCTGGTTGTAGTATTTTGAATGATATTTGACTAAATAAATTCACAAAATATTAATTTATTTGGAATAAATTTTTGAAAAAAAAAAATATCTCAGGAACCATAAGACGTATATATGTCTACCAGCACTCAACATAAAGGTAATTTAACTTGCTGTAAAGTAGTTTATATCACGTATCTTCGTAATGGTTGTAGTTTTTATGATATTAGCATATGAATATAACTTTTGCACATGAAATTTTGTCGGAACTACTATAAATCAATTTATTTGAGAAAATATCATAAAAACTACTACACCTACGAAGATAAACGTCATAAACTACTTTATAGCTCATTAAACTAGCTTTAGTTTGAGTGCTGTCAGACAACTGTACGTCAAAAGATTTCCCACAATAAATTCAATAACTTCTGATTTTTTCAGTGCATTCTTTTTATGAAATCTTGGTTTTTAAAAAGCTATATCTCGGAAACTATTGAAAGTAAATAGCTCTATTAGAGCTTATATTTTAGCAAATTTACTTTACTTTAAATAATGAGCTTTTAGGTTTTTTAGTGTTGTAGGCAGTTTTAAACATATAGAGCTGCGATGAAAAATTAATTTTTTTAACGTTTTTGAAGCAGCTGCTATTTTTTATTCCCTCTACCTATACTTGACAGACTCAATTTCGACTTGTAATTATACATTGGTTTCATTAACAGTAATCAAAAGTTGGGGTTATATTTTATTGAAATGTTTTTTGTTGCCAGGAATGAAGTTGATAATCATTATTTACTCCTCACGAAACCCTAACATAGAAATATTTATAACCAGAAAAACAAAATTTTAATGTTTTAACTTTTCACTTTTCTGGGAAGTGAAGTAGTATAATGCGAGTACAGCACCAGAATTTTATTATTTAAGTGTTTATGGCATTTGTCTTCTTACTCTTGGTCCTGTGTTGGAGTTTGATTAACACTATACGTTACATTATCTTTATATACATGGTACATTCCTTTTCCATACCGTTTTGTTATTATTTATAAACTTTATCAAAGAAAAAGGAACTTACAATGTGAATCAATCTTTAGTGTAATAATTATTTTCTGTTCCATCAACAATACATCATCCTTGGGTCGCAAGAATTTTTTTTTATATATATAATTCGTTTTTAATGCAGAAAAGGATTTTTATTAAAGTAAACCTTAATAACAATGTTTTATTAATAATAATTATTTCAGTAATTTCTGAAAATAAACATTTTAATCATTCTAAATGTTTTAAACTCTACTTTTAATGTTTCGATACTTAGGACTCCATCTTGACAAGAGACTTACTTGGAATCCACACACAAGACTGAAACGACAAGAAACTGCTCGTAGATTCCGATTGCTACAACACCAACATGACAATCGCTCTAAAGTTCTCATTCAATACAAAAAATTATTATGCACTATGATAATCAGACTAATTTTGACGTATGGAATTGAGCTCTGAGGTTCTACCAAACCATCAAATTCCTTTTGCATCCAATCTTTACAATCCAAAATCCTACGTATAATCCTTGATGCTCTTTATTACGTTACAAATAAACTCCTCCACAAAGACCTTAGCATCCCATTCGTTGCAGATTTGACCCAAAACAGATATGCGTCTTTTCATTTCAAACTCCTTACCCATCCTAACCCATTAATTCTTAATCTCTCATCCTTAACAATCCGTGATAACCCTCCGAGGCGTCTGAAAAAAAAGATGGCCACGGGAACTTCCAATTTAAATTAATGCTTGAAGTACCACCAATGGGTGGTTCCTTCCCAAGGTTTTCAAGTGTAAATAAAACATACAACATATTTACTTATTGTATTTATTATTTGTAAAGTTGTAAATCACATTAAATAAATAAATAAAAACTTTTAATATGACTCCTAAAAAAGTAATATATTTTTTTTTAATTTAAACATTAATAAGATTTTTATTTTATTTTTTAAATTATTTTTAATATTCAGTATTAGTATGTATTTTTCTTTGTTGCTTTAAAATAAATACAGCTTCCTCTTGAGCTCTAAAGGTCAACCATAAATAGAACTTTAACCAGAAACAAAATTAAAAGGGTAGATATAATGAAGGGGATTTAAAATGTTATAAAAATACACAAAGAGACACCAAAAGAAAATGACATAGCTTCCAGGCTTAAATATTATCATCTAAGAATAACTGTGTAATAAAAATTACTTTTCCTCTACAAAAAAAACATAACGTTCTTAAAAAAGGTTTAAAAAAAATATATGTAGAGGCTCCCCTTTCCTGTTGCATAAATATAGATTTTAAGTTTGAAATCCTCACACAAGACTGAAAAGACAGGAAACTGCACGTCGATTTCCACTAATACAGCATTTACTAGACAAACGGTCTAAACTTTACCAACCAATACTCATTACAAAAGACTGAACTACACGACTGTAATAAGGCCGATCTGGACATATGAAGTTGAGCTTTGGGGCTCCACTAAACCTTCGAATTCCTCTCGTATCCAATCCTTGCAATCCAAAATCCTTCGTAAAATCCTCAATGCTCCTTACTTTGTCACTAATAAAATCATACATCCAAACCAAAATCATACATTTTCTCTATGTAACCGATCTAGCCCGAACCAGATATCATTCCTTCCATTATAAACTCCCTAAACACCTAAACCCACCAGTTTCTAACCTTGCATCCTCTTCCATTCCCGACAATCCTCAGAGGCGCCTAAAAAGAATATGGTCACGAAACCTGCTAGTGTAAAAACGTCATTAGAGTGCTACCAATGGGTAATTCTCTACCCGACTGTTTCACTCCATTATAACTGAGATCAAATTTACTGTATGTATTATAATCTAAAGTTGATAATTTCAATAAATATATTAAAAAAAAAAAAAAGAAAAGTTTGAAACTAAAGATAATCCATATTTTTGATATATTAAGAAACGAATACATTAATTATATTGTACTCTTAGATCTGTTTTTATAATTAATAAAATTTCATGATTAATACTTTTTACGACTTTTTTTATTTAAACGTTAATGGATGATTCTTCTTATAGGGAATTAACAAATATGTGTGTTTATAGTATAGTCAAACCTTTTGTAAATATACAAGCATTTAACCATTTCGTGTTTTTTTCTTCTACAATCAGGATTTAACTAGCACGGTTATAAAAATTCAATATAATATGGTAACAATTAGAGATAATTTTTTTTTTTGTAATATATTTGTATGAAGTATAAATTCATAAATTAACACAAGTCATTGATCATTGATAAGACATCTCGAAACACCAGTTTAAAAAATATCAACCAAATATTGGCAGATGATTCAACCTCACACTTCTTAGTAGTTTTTATTTATTTATTTTGTTTTGTTTAATTATTACGTTGTATGTGTAGTTGATCATTTTTAAATAATAAAGAAAACATAAAGTGAAATCCAAATTATTTTCAACAGACACTTAGTATTGACTATTTACAGTATTGAATATGAAGACCCCTTCTTCCCCTTTAGACTACTCCTACAACAAGTCTATCGCGACACGATACTTAGATCTTATATACAGTTTACCAACCCCTGCAGTAGATTAATACATACCAAGTTACAAAAAAAAATAGTAAAAAAAAAAAATTAATAACGATGATTTGAATAAAACATTAGTCCAATTATAATCGATTGCATGTTTCACTTAAATCCATGTATTATTCCATTAGTTCCTGAAAAAATCTTTGCTAATCTCGCCTCGAAATCTCGTTCTGATGCCAAGCATTCGTCATGAGTAAGATGCCAATAGAACGCTAGGAATGTTCTCAAGGAACGAGTAAGTCCTCTTCCCAAGAACATAAGCATCCCTACATTTTCCAACTCGGTACAATACTTTTATACACATTTAATGGTAATATTATTTCAATTTAAAACTAGGAAATAAGAGGCCACATATGGAATTTTAAAAAAAAAAATTTTAAAGGTTATTTTCTTAAGTTTCATAATTACTTTATTTATTGATAATTTTTATTACAATCTGCCTCAAACTTGGGCAATGAGTAATAGTGTTAATTGAATACATTTATACCAAAAATAAAAAAGATATAAAGTAAAATAAAAACAAAAATTAAATAAATAAAATCTCTTTGCGATATAAACAGAAAAATAAATAAAATGAACATAATCAAATAATGTAAAATAAGTTATATACAATATTTAAAACCTCGATCTGAGTATCCCCCACGTATGAGGGGAAGAGCAGGGCTCTTCGAGATCCCAGAGTGTCACTGATTTTCTAAGTAAAATTATTTTACTGTCCACTGCATAGTGGGGCAAATCAAACCACTAGTGCCAAACTAAAAAAAAAAATTAAATTTAACTCGAAGCAATTATACCTGAGTATAATGTGCACGTAATTAACTTCTTCATTAAAATTTAACATTAGTAAATTTGAAACCTCTTAATTTACTGATAAATCCAGAGTTTATTTAAGGGGTTAGATACTAAGATAAACATTTCGCATTAAATTAACAATTTGTTGCTCCAGTTCATAAAAGTTAATATGGTCATGGTCGACGAACATAGTGGAGATAATAGAGAACAATAAAAGTGCTCATAAAAATTTGAAAACTTTTAGAAAAATGTAAAGAATGAATTTCTTTTAAAGCAAATTCGAAGTTTTCTCTTTTTGATTTGTTGCAATATTTGCTAATAATTTTTTAGAATAATGATACTTGTAATACCATGTTTTTATTATTATAATTTTTTTTTTAGTAATATTTAGAAGGTTCCTTTACGTTGTACGTTTTTTCAGAAATTATTAGTCTTCTGAAAAGGACTGTACACTATGCTCTATTGTACCATAGAACAAAATTAGGTATTTTTATAAATGAATTATTTTATTATTTAATCTGTTTTATCATTTCGATATATATTTTTATTTTTAGACATCTTATTAGTATACTTTTTTTAATTTGTTAGTATTATTGCTATCATTTACTATCATATTAACAGATTTTTTATTGTTTTGTTTATCAGTATCTTCTTGCTGAAAGTATAATTTAAAAGTATTTACTTGTGTGTCTGCATTTATTTTATTATTACTTAAATTTAATTTCCTTTGTCTTGTACATAAATTATTTTATTTATATATTTTTTTTTATTATGTGATTAGTTTTATTTTATTATATTTTTTATATTGATTCATATTTTTATTTATATATTTCTTTATTATTATTTTTTAAACGAATTGTTTTTTCTGATAATTCAGTGAGTATTATCGTTATCATTTACATTTTTTTTTCCTTCTTCTCTTTGTTCTGTTCTTTATTATTTTTTATTTCTGTATATATTGTATGAATGAATCTTTCACACTAATACTTAATGTCCTTCATTGTATAGTAATTCTTCAATAAAAACTATAAACAAAATAAAATTGTAGATCTTACATCAATTACACTGAAATTTCTCTACTCTGGTTTTTATTATTGAAATTAAAAAAAAAACTGATTTTTTGTTCTTTTGTACATCGTACATAGGTGAACTAAACTATGTGGTTCTTTGTACCAACGAATACAATTTTTACGAACACAAAGAATTTTAAGCGATATTAATTAGTATTAATATTGAAGGTAATGTAATAATTTATTTATTGTTATTTACAATTGTATACAAATATATACAAGTAAATTTGCTGTAGGTGACATAGTGACATGATACAAACATGTGGAGATTCTACCCACTGATAGAACTCCAATAACATTTATAGAGGAGAAGATCTCGAGGCCATCTTCTTGTCAGACGCCTAGGAGGATTTTTAGGTAATGAAGGAGAAGCCAGGTTAGAAACAAATGGATTTGGGTGGTTAAGAAGTTTATCATTGAAGGAATGGTATCTAGTTCTGTCCAAATCGGCAACATTAAGGTCCTGATGGATGATTTGATTTGTGACAAAGTAAGGAGTATTGAGGGTTTTACCAAGGCTTTTGGATTGCAAGGATTGGATT
>NW_027106485.1:474947-479774 GCF_000696795.3 Halyomorpha halys
ATTTCTTGTTTCTTCATCACTTAATTTATATATTTGTAAATATTGTTTGAATGAGCTTTATGATCCCTAATACCAGTGTCTATAAATATAAGACATATATACTTTATCGATATATTCAATTTACATCAGTAATTAGATCATATATTATTTTCGTGAGTGATGATGTTAGACCATGCATCACAAACTGTTACACGAATTGAGAGTTTAACATGGCCTGCTTGTAGCCCTGACATAAACCCAACAGAACATCTCTGGGATAAACTTGGCAGACGTGTAATAAGGATCAACCCCTGATAACTTACAAGAGCTAAGAACAGCTTTAGTGGAGACATGGTGGGGAACCACGCAAGATATTAGAAGCCTCGGGGCTACATAGGCTGTCAAAATTTGTACTTTTTTAAACCAAATGTTAATTATTTTTGGTAATATTTAATTTATATACTATTATCTTTTTTAGAATTGCATTATTATTGGATAAATGTAGAGATATTTACACTAAAAAAACAAAATCAAAATTTAAATTTATTTCTTTGCTCTTCATAATAGAACTATCGCCCAAATGCATTTTTTCTGTTTACAATATTTGACGTCTGCTATCACTTCTATAAGTTTACATACATCATACACCCTATATACATTCTATCCTATCGGATGTTCCTAGGGTTTCTCTGTTTCTTTTTTTATTTTATTTGTTCATGTACTAAACCATTCTAAATAAATATGCAAAGGTTTTTATCGTTCAATTTAACAGTATCTTATTGCTGGAAGTATAATTTAAAATTGGAGGAAGATACACCGGGTGGCGGTCATTAAAGGTATCAAAACAGTAAAAGAAAACTAGTTATTGTTAACCAACGTTTCGCTTATTCGTTAACCAATGATTGACTTGTGTATTAATATTTATTTTATTGTTAATTAAATTTAATTTTCTTTGTCTTGTTCATAAATTATTTGATTTTATTTGTTTTTATTATGTGATCAGTTTAATTTTATTATATTTTTGGAATGGATTCATATTTTTTTTTTTATACAAATCATGCTTGTATTTTCTTTTATTTGTATATTTCTTTATGATTATTTTAAACGTATTTGTTTTCTTATAATATATCTCTTTTTTCTGTTTTTTTTTTTTTCCTTTTATTCTTCTATGTCTGTATATATTATATGAATGTCTATTTTAACATTAATACTTAATGACCTTGTTAAATAAAATCAAAGAAATAAAAAAAAAAAGAAATATTGACTAACATCTTTTACATCATGCCTTCCATTAAATAATGATATAGGAATTCATAATGGAGTATACCAAGGATTTTTAAGTTTTTATTACAATATTTATCTACTTTCATAATAAATATTTTATTATGAATTCCTTGTATTTATCAGTTATATTACGATTAATTAGTGTTGTTTAGCACAATGATAAATGTATTAATTTATAATTAGTTCAAGAAGTTTCTGAACATCAGTATCGAACGGGCTCTTTTGTTGTAATACTGTTACATTATTCAGATCTCTTCAACCAAAATAAATGTATCACCCATTAATATTATATATATTTCAGGTAACTAGCAAATTGAAAATAAAAATATGAAAGATCCATATACAATCCTATCTAATTCCCTCTTTTTTTTTTTTTGTTTGTTTCAGGTATGAAAGTAGAGATTAATCCTTTACAGTTATTTGTAAGTAGAAATAAATTTTTAATAAACATTAAAACCTTTGCCCATAACAATTATTTTAAAGTACCTGTTTATTATTCTACTACTAGTAAATGCACATAAATGCATAAAAAATACCGGTAAGGTATATAGATATCTCAAAAACTCTTGGAGACGACGATAAAACAATAGAATTAGTGTTCAGTTTTTTAAATCACAACATTTACTGGCAAAAATATTACGTTGAACGAAAGAAAAAAATAATAATAATAAAATAAATAAATAAAACAATAAATAATGATATTAAAAAACAAATAAAATTAAACAAATATAAGCAAAATTAAATAAAATATAAATGGCGTTGATGACCAATGAAGTTTGGCGCCACTAAACAAAAACAAACAAACAATACCTGTAAGGAAAGTTTGTTTAAGTACAATACTGACACTTTTATATGCATCTCATATGTTTGATTCAAACTTTTATTATAAAGGTTTCAGCATTCTCGGAAATTTATTTGTGAAGTCGTCTAAACCAGGGAAAGCCTTACCTAATGAAAAATGAAAATTAATATCAATATAACCTTTCCACAAAACCAATATGGCATATTAACTCTATTTTTGACAAACAAAACATTATTTTCTGTATATTGTTATAAACTAATATGCTATAAATGTATTGCGTTATACTTATATTTATTTTATTGATATTGTTTGCCAAGCATTTTAGTATAATTTAAATTATTTGTCATTATTTCGCAAATGATTATTTCATGAAATAGGTCTTTAATTTATTTGATAAATATAATATTTAAACATTGAACAGGTCTAACTTATAGGTGAAGCGTTCTTGTAATACGTGACGTCATATAGGTTTGTCAGATATGGCGTTCTTATCCTGTTATCGAGACTTAAAAAATTTATACCATTTGAACCAATGGTCGTAAAGAGCTCTGGTTTTCACTTAAATGTTATGTAATACGTGCCGATTGATAATTATATAAATAAATTAAGAGTGAATAGGACTACAAAAAGTGTTTTTGAACTTTAAATTATACTTACTCGCTAAGCATTCGTCATGTGTTCCAATTTCGTTAGTAATTAAATAAAAGTGAATTTTATGCCTAAATTAAATGAAGAATATAAGTAATTTAGATGCTTGTTAAAGGGACATTATGATGGCGTATTAACGACTGGTAAGAAAAACTAATATTAAAACGAAAATTCGCCTTCACTCATGCTCTACTGGCTTTTAATGTCCATGACGTGGTTGAGAGAGAAGTGCCGGGATCTCTTGATTCCTGCCTTTCCTCCATAAGTGGAGAGAAGAGCTCGGTTCGGAGTTCCCCAGGCTGAACGTAAATAGGAATGATAGTGTTCTAGATTTTATTTTACTTTATTAATTAATAAGTTTAATTTTATTTTTATTATTATTATTTTCGTAATATTTCTTGTTTCTTCATCACTTAATTTATATATTTGTAAATATTGTTTGAATGAGCTTTATGATCCCTAATACCAGTGTCTATAAATATAAGACAGAATTTAATATTACACAATAAATAAAAAAAATAAATATATTGAGGTAAATATATATTTTTTTAAAGCTCTATAATATTGATCATGCAGTGTATACAAATTGATAATTTTTACTCGTATATGAGTTGAATGAAGATGGAAAAATGGTTCGAAATCTCGATAAACACTAAATGCAGTGAAAAAGCGTTTAATCATGGCTTAGAAATAAATAAATACTTTGATTAAATCTGTTATTATTGGAAAATATAATTTTCCAAAATAAATGGATTACATTCATTCATTTGAAAATGTCTTAATATTAATAAAAACAAAAGAAAAATATAACGGTATGTTAGGAATCCATCCTCTGTCAAGTATGGATTTTTCATAATTCCATCAATCAGCCTCAATCCTTGTCTAGCCTAGATCCTTCATCGAGGAGACGGTGAAGAAGTGTGAAGCAGAAAAAGTCCCAGAGCCATCGGATGGTCTATGCTTAAGATTTCATGGTTTTCTACCGCCCGTTTTTTTGCCCCACTCCCCAGCATATTGTGTGTCTATTGTCAAGCCTAGCCTATTTTCCATGGAATTCAACTCAAGGAGACAAAAAAAAATATTGAAAAAATTACGAAGCTGCCTGTTAAAAGAGTTCCTTTGACGAGGCTATCTAGTTCGCCAAGGCGTTACACGGACGTGCGGGTTTATTGTCAGTACAATCGGCTATTGATCAGTTATGAGGTCCAGAAAAATAGGACCATATGATACTTAATTTTCTTAATAAAATATAATTATATTTTTTCGTTTTTTTTTTTTATTACTTTATTATTAGATCGGCCTGGTTGGCCTTAACTCGTTATTGTAACTTTTTTTTAACCGTTGTTAACGGAGGGGGGGATATAGTCTCGTTCAAAACGCACTTCAATTTAAAATGCTATAACCAGCAGCAACTTTCATGTTACTTATTCAACAAAATTCATGTTGTTTATTTACGAAAGAATCTACACAAATGACTCTGATAACTAATAGTATAGAAATTTAAACATAATTTTTAATAAAAAGTATTGATTATAAAAAAGGAATAGGAGTCATAGTGTATGTAAATTACGCAGTAGGTATTATTTCAAAAGTTATCAAACCTAAATTTGAAAGACTACTGTTGCTGATTTGGCCAGAACCAGATTCCTTCCATGATAAACTTCTCAACCACCCAAATCCATTTGTTTCTAACCTGGCTTCTCCTTCATTACTTAATAATCCTCCTAGGCGTCTGAAAAGAAGATGGTCACGAGATCTTTTCCTCTAGAAATGCTATTGGAGTTCTATCAGTAGGTAGATTCTCCACATGTTTGTATCATGTCACTATCTCACCTACAGCAAATTTAATTGTTATATATAGTTATGATTCTTTAATACACGCAAGACTTTTTAAAAAGAATTTATTATGAATGACACATACAACAAATCTTAAACTAGCATAGTAACGTTCTAATTACGGACTACTGACTGAGAGAGTGAGAGAGCTTTGATTGCTCGGTGGGGTTTATAAAGGATCAGCAAAGATCTTACTCAGCATTCTTAGTATAAGCACATCTGGTACCTATAGCTCCTCCCTTTCTTAAGTTTTGAACTCTGGTCAAAACAAATATTCA
>NW_027106485.1:484086-488180 GCF_000696795.3 Halyomorpha halys
GCTTTGATTGCTCGGTGGGGTTTATAAAGGATCAGCAAAGATCTTACTCAGCATTCTTAGTATAAGCACATCTGGTACCTATAGCTATATAATATAACTTGTTATATACTTGTTATAGTGTATACAGCTGTAAATAACAATAAAAAATTATTAAAAAAAAAAAAAAAGACTGCTAACTAGAACATAAATAAAAATTAGGAATCTTGTAAATACTGGGACTAAATTTAAGAATTAAAAATCTGTTTTATTTTTTTTTTAAGTTTTTTATTTTATAATATTGTTTTTTTTATTATTATTATTTTTCTTCTATTTCTTATTTTTTTATGTAAACAGGAATGATTGTTTTTAAGATGTTATTTTAATTTAATTTTTTTCTTTTTCCTATCATATAATTTATATATTTGTAAATATATGTGAATGAGCTCTATGATCCGTATTATCATTGTCTATAAATAGAAGACAGAATGTAATATTACAAAATTTAAAAAAAAAATAAATAAATTTTATCTTTAATAAAGATTATTACGATCAATCCCTTGAGATATGCCTACCTTTGTTTTAGATACGAAGAAATTTTAACGGATCGTGTACACTAATGAAAAAAATATGAAACTTTAATCTGAAAAAAGTGAACCAAAATCGGCCTAAAATAGATTAAATTATTTTATAAGTGAGTAAAGAGACAACTAAGCGTCAAAGGATATCAGAGACGATAGTTGGAACATTTATTCCGATATTGTCAATTTGTGGTTGGGTGGGTTTTCATGGAGGGAAATATGTGTGGACCCCCCGCCTTTGTTTGGTATCGACGTCGTCCCTTCGAGTTCGTTAGGCAATGTTGTTTGTTTATTTTGTTATTGACTAGATTTATTTAACGGTTTTTCGAGGAAAATGTGCATATCGGGCTTGAAGGAGAAGTTTCGTTTGACAATGGTAATTCTGTCTGTTATGACCATAATTTTTTATAGTATATTCCACAAAAGTAATAAAATTTTGCACTGTCAGGTCATCTCACTGCACACATATACACAGGACTGGATTCCAACGTCTTATTTGTATTCCTAGAAACACAACCTACCTTTTACCAAGCAAATTAAAAACCATTAAACCATGGACCACATCAAACCGTTCCAATCGTAGGGAGGAGGTAGCTATTGCCAGATTAAGAATAGGTAGTACGAATTTAACTCATGCACTTCTGATCAATAAGCAACCACCGCCAAAATGTCAATACTGCAACAGTGTACTTACGGCCAGTCACACATTTGAAGAATGTCGTTTCTATACCATGAACTTAAATAGATTGGAAGTGGGACCGAGTGTATCGGATGCTCTGAATGATGACCAGAAGAACGTGGAAATGGTTTTGGCTTTCTTAAAAAGGAATGGCCTTTTGAATAAGATTTGAACCCGAACGTTTGTTATACGTACTAAATAATTTTAAAATAAGTAATTATTTAATTTTTTTTCGTTATTATTTAAAGAGTATAAAATCTTGAAATAGAATTATAAAGTTCGAAACATGGGCGTTGATGACGTCAGGGTTTTAGCCCTAAAGCCCCAGCCAACAACAACAACAACCTACCTTTTAGTACGAGTTGGAGTATACTACAATATTAACAATTAGGAGACCTTTTGTGTGATTAAAAAATATTTTTATATTTATTTTATTTTTTTTTTCTTAAATAGCAGTAACGGAACGCCGCTCCATTGCTTCGGATTACGTAGTCGTGATCATAGAATAATATAATGAGTCATAGCGAGTCCAAGGTTTCGATACCTCCGTGTACTGAGATCAGTCGAAACCTAAATCATTAAGATTCAGCTGAACCCAATCCTCCCATCTACATTTTGTACAGTTCTTATTACCATTTTAGTGATTTCCTCATTATTTCGACTTAACGAGCATCATACTGCAATGCCGGATTGTTGAACAGTCGAATAGCCACATATTCAGTGAAACGTTAACGCAATGAATTATTTTCGTAACTTTTGATACATTGTTATTATCTAACTGTAGGAAGTATAATTATTTTTAATCATTTTTTCAAGAGACATCATTATGAGACAGTAATCTAGAAAAAGTTCATAGAATTATTCAATTTACATTTCGTAGATGTTTCTGCCCTTTATTAATACATTTTCTATTATATCATACAATATATAAAATTATAAATATTACTGAAACCTTAACATATACTGTCAATTCTAATGACGGTAGCAAGACCGGATACGTTCTGGTGTAAACCAAAAAGAAAACTAATAAGTAGATATAATAAATTAAAACATATGATAGTAATAAAAAACAATTAAAAATATAAGTAAAATTTGTAAAACTGAATAAGAATCTGTTAATAAAAGAAATAAAGGAACTTAACAAAATCAATTATTTATAGATAATAAAAATGCAAACATTTATAAATGTTTAAAACTATAAATGAAATAGTAGATACAAATATAGTCAAATAGACAAGAAACAGTTTTATCTTCAGGAATATATACGGTATAGGCAACTTAGATATATAGATAATCTATCCTTCTTTATAGATACACTCACAGGGTGTTGGAAAAAAAAAGTGATCACTAACACATCTGCTTGTAATTACTAATTTCGTTAAAATTGATTCTAATATTAATTAGAATTTCGGACCATTATTAAAATTACAGTGGTTCATCAAGTAGTTGAAATTACTAATCAAAATTTCAATTTCATTTCCGCAGTTTCAAATTACATTAATTAAAAAGTAATTATAATTATAATTTCAATTACTGTTTGCCCAACTCAGCCCATACATATACGATAAGAATGTTAATTTAACACTTCGACCGCGGGGCTCCTCTAGAGAACCACTTTAAAACGTTTTAATTTTAATTTTATTTATATAAGCACTATATAATGTATAATTATATACATATAATATATGTATATACTATATAATTATTTAGCAAAATAAAGTTTAAATACCTTTTTTTTTTCCTTGACGACTAGTGTCGTCACCCGCGTATGCTACTGAATCTGTTTATGTAATCAGATGACATATGGATGTTTGACGAGTTTTTGAAACTCAATTACTGAATAAGGACTTTAGAAAGTAATTTTATATCACCACATTTTTATATTTTATTATTATTATATCTTACTGAAGCACTTCAGAAGCAGGGCTATTTCCCAAAACACCAAGATACAGCTGTATAAGACCTTGGTGAGACCAGTTCTCACTTAGACCCCGGCTTCGATGGATCGATGGAGTGGCAGTGGATGCCAGGTCTATCTTGGGAATCCGCAACTGGAGAGCAGTGGCAACCATTAGAGGAGACTGGCGGACGAAGTTGCGGGAGGCCTTGGCTCTACAAGAGTTGTAGTGCCACATATGATGATGATGACGTTTTCTATATAACATTTAGAAAAATGAAATAATCCGAAAAAATGTTTAAATAAAAAAAAAATGTTTTGATCATGTAAACAATGTTATTCGAACTGTAAAATAAATTAATTCATAAGTAAATACATTTATATACTTTCAAAAACGATTCAATTCGATAAAAATATAATTTAAGGAGTCTAAAATTCCTCAAAGGTTGCAGAACTCAAAACGATCATAGCTGGTAGAAGCTAGTACAGTACTAAACATGGTTTGGAATAACCCACTATGCCGCCTAAATATGTTATATTTCTCAATACATACAGTACGCTATATGCTATATGCTACCCTATAGGTAGGGGGAATAAAAAATGTAGGCTGTTTCCAAACGTTAAAAATAATTATTTTTTTATTCGGAGCTCTATAACTACTAACATTATTATTTTTCTTCTATTTCTTATTTTTTTATGTAAACAGGAATGATTGTTTTTAAGATGTTATTTTAATTTAAGTTTAATTATTTTTTCTTCTATTTCTTATTTTTTTATGTAAACAGGAATGATTGTTTTTAAGATGTTATTTTACTTCAAGTTTAATTTTGTTTTTTTATTTATTTTTCTTCTATTTCTTATTTTGTTATCATATAATTTATATATTTGTAAATATATGTGAATGAGCTCTATGATCCGTATTATCATTGTCTATAAATAGAAGACAGAATGTAATATTACA
>NW_027106485.1:488755-494071 GCF_000696795.3 Halyomorpha halys
CTGTTTACGTTCAATAGTTCTCGAGATATGGCTTTTTAAAAAGCAACATTTTATAAAAATATTGTATGGAACGTACTGAAAGATCAGTAGTTAGTTAATTTATTTGGAAAAATCTATATCTCAAAAACAATTTGACGTAGAGATGTCTATTAGCACTCAAATCAAAGGTAGTTTAATGAGCTATAAAGTAGTTTATGACGTTTATTTTTGTAGGAGTAGTAGTTTTCATGAAATTTGCTAAAGTAAATTGATTTATAGTTGTTCGGACAAATTATCGTTTGCTAAATTTATATGCTAAAATTAGCATACTGTAATTTTAGACCATAAGATAAGTACTTTTATTTTATTTTAATTTTGACAGTTTATCATTATTATAAATAGTTTTTTTTTCTATGTCATCTGAGCGCCTTTCATTAAAAAAACATTTCTTATCTGATACATCTTATCGCTTGTTATCTCTACTATAGTGTGAACCAATTTCATGTTTTAAGGCTAGTGATAAAAAAAAATTCTAAAAGTCTAATAGTTTCTGAGATTTCAAATGTTTCCACACGACGAATGTGAGTTTTTGTTTCAAAATCGTTTATACTGCTCACATCTCATACTAATAATTTTTGAATTTTTGATGTATAATTATATTGAAAATAACAGATTATATTATAATTAATAAAATGAGTGCGTTGAAGAACAGAATATTTTGTATTTATGAAATATAAATAATAATATTTAATATATGCTGTAACATGTAATAATAAAATATGACAGATTTCATTATTATTAAATCTATTTAATATAAATATAGCAAAAATCGATGTGAAATTTAACTACTTTTTCCACTATTTCAATATCTATCTCATTTTTTTTTTTTTTCAATTTATTCTAAACAAAATTAGTAAAATAAATATATGATATACAAGAAAAAATATTATATTACGTGAAAATTATATTTTATTTATTAATAAGTATTACAACGACTAATTCAATTTTTAATAATTTAATTAGTCATAGAAGTGATGATTAATAAATGAAGTAAAATAAATAAAACATATATTTTATTATTATTATTTATTTGTATCTGGTTCGTTGGGATCCTGCGAATTTAATAGATAATATTATGAATAAATAATCCGTTATATAAAATTATATTATATCATGTAAAAATTACAATTCACAGTAATAAATAAAATATAATTTTCACGTCTGATTGAGTATTTACTCATAATATATTAATTTTTATGATTTTTTTTTACAAAGCTTATAATTAAATACGCAAGATTTTTTTTTGTGAATTATGGTTATATTTTGATAAGCTATCTGGGTGCCTCATTTTATTTTTATTCCGCGATTAAATGATTTATTAGTTGTTTAAAAATAATTTCAGTATGATAAATAATCAAGAATTTCTATGTAAAATGGCAGCCAGGACTGAATGCTAATATGGTAGCGATAGAAGGACAGGATGAGACACAAGTCAATATATCACCGACCCCCCCCCCTCCACCAATGATTGATGTTCTATTGCTCAATCTGTCATGACTATGGACCAGTTGCTCTCTTGCTCATATTTCTAATTCGATGATATGGAAGGCTTCGGATCCGAGTAACGTCACTGCTCGTTCGAATTTCCACATCAAAGTCCTACTATATTTGCCATTTATATTAATATTTATATATATATTCGTAAATTTATTTCATATATAGGTTAGTAAATGTAAAAACTGATTATTACCATAACAGTTGCGATAACATTCATTAGTAGTTATATTCATCTATTTTTTTAGTGCTTATAATGAGAGATGGTTAATTATTTAAAAGAAAAAAAAGGTAATTAAAACGAAGCTAGTTTGAAAATTCAGCATTTAAGCCTTGTCTGTTAATTTCAATTATTATAAAATCTAGCCGATATTAAACAGCCCTACAGTATCCTTTAATAATGTTGCTATAACTCCTTTCGAACAAATCCACTACCTTGGACTACATCTGGACAAACGACTAACTTGGAATCCTCACACAAGACTGAAAACAGAGGAAACTGCATGTCAATTCCGACTATTACATCACTTACTGGACAAACGGTCTAAACTTCCAATCCATTACAAAAGATTGCTCTTCATGACTATAAAAAGGCCTATCTGGGCTTACGGAGTTGAGCTTTAGGGCTCCATTAAACCTTTGAATTCCTCCCGTATGCTATCCTTAAAATCTAAAATCCTCGATAGTCGTTACTTTGTCACAAATAAAATCATCCATACCGACCTTTATGTTCCAGATGTAACCGATTTAGCCCGAACCTGATATCAATCCTTCAATTAAAAACTCCCTAACCACCCAAACCCCCTAGTTTCTAACCTTGCTTCCTCATCCATTCCTTGCATTCCTCCGAGGCGCCTGAAAGAAGTAAAAATATTATTATGGTGCTACCAATGATTAGTTTCTCTACATGCCTGTATCATATCATTATGATCTTACATCGAATTTACTAGATGTATTTTTATGTAGGTGCTGTTGTAAATATCAATAAATGAATAAATTATACAATAATTTTAATCACAATAGTTAAACCCTTTTTTGATAAAATAGTAAAAGGTTAATATCCTTAGTACAAAAAGACACTCCTTGTAAGTCGTTTAAAATGAGAAATAATATAATCATTATAAAAATAACAACAAAATAATAATAATTATTTCAATATTATTAGATTTATTTATGCTATTTAGAACTAGGTGATAGCTACGAGGATATACAGGTACCTTATATGCGGAGAAGCCATTACGGAATCATGTCCTCTGTAGAACGGTGGGGGAGTCGAAGTACAGGAGCCCAAGATGATTACTCAACTGACTTTACAGTTAAAGACTTATGCATTTACCATTTAACATGACTTTAAATAGGGCTGCTCACAATGCTATGCTTATAACATTTAACATGGTAAAATATTTAACACAATATCATGAATACCCCTATTGAATTACCCTGTCTACTTAAAAGATTCAATCCTGTTCTAACCAGAGCAAAATTATTAGGATTCATTTCAGAAAAAAAATCTTAATTTACTCTTGTGAGAATCGAACTCACACCACTCATAATAAACAAATATTTTCAATAATTGAAAAACTCATTATTTTTTAGTGTTTTTGTCAAGTTTTAGTCACTTTAATAATGATCATAATAATTAAGAAAAATCAAGTAGATTAATTAACCGTTATTTGTCTTCCTGTTTATAAGAAAGAAAAAAATGTTACATTTCAAAAATAGTTTGTTTTAACAAATAGATTCATTATACCTGAAGATCACACTGCTACGAAAGGGGAGGGGTTTGAATCCCTGTGACTGATCCCAAAATTAAGGGAGTAGATGGATATCATCTGCTTAGCGATGCTTCACGCATTATCTGTTATTTAAATCCGTCATAGATGAAATTTTAATCGTGCGAGGTGTGAATTTTGAGTGACGCAGAGGAAGGAATAAAGGTGACATCATATGTCACTTAATCTTTATGGTATGTTTAAATAATAAACTGGCATTGGCTTCGTCAAAATATTTTTGTATTTTATACATCGAAACATTTTACTTTCAACAAATAGTGATTGATGAAATTTCAACTAAAATATATTTTGAAATGTCGCAACCATTCTCTGATGTGACCTTGACATTCTGTAGTGTGGAAAAATCGTCATCCCAAACATTTATTAAAAATTTTTATTCTATAAAAAAAAATCTAATTGTTAATCAGTATTAGCGGTATTGAAATACTAGGTTTGGAAAATTGAGAACTTTTATCATAATACAACGAAGCATTAAAGAGTATAATATTTTACGCTGTCCAGATTTTGATCTATTTGTAGCAGATAATTTATTTAATCAGTCATAGATCGATTTTGGTACTGGAAACCCTCCTGGGGCACACCCGACTTTTATAGAGTGGGTAACTTGCTCTTCAGTGGAAGACGGGTTAAGCCAAGCCTTTGTGGGCACATAAAAATAACCTCCTAGTGTAATCGTTGGTCATGAAACAATACTTCCATACCAAGGATAAGCAGGTTTATTCATTTGTTACTTATTAATGAATATAGGAAGACCGTTCGATCATGAACTGATTCAAATGACTTAAATGCAACGAAATGTTAGCTGTGGCTACTAAACTGAAATATCGGACTCAGCTAAAGGATTTTTTTCCTTTGTATTTACAGATTGTTCTGCTTATCTCCAGTAAATAGCTTCTACGTCTACAATAATGATTTATGTTTTGACTTTGAAAGATCGACGCCTAAAGAGTAACAAAAAAACAGCTTTGAAGAAATAAATCATCAAATTTACGAAAAAAAAATTGATCACATAAATAACAAATTGCACATCTCAGTACTAAAAACTAAACGATATTGCAAAAGTTACTCCTATTTAAGTGTGTTTGAAACTCAAGGTCGTATGTTGGTATCTCTAAACATGCTAAAGATAGTCGTTGATATTTTTTTTCAAGTTTCCCTCTCATTAATTTTCTATTAGTATAAATACATATGTAACAAATTCTTGTTTTTTCCTGTTTTCGCAGATTTCTGAATAAACTAGCCTTAATATTCTCGCGAAATGATAAGCTCGACTTTTTTTTTCACCTCAAGGGATAAGGAAGCATTGAGTCCATTGATTGAAATTTTATACTTTATCCGCCGCCCATTTTTCCCGATATTTGAGCTAAATCCCGTGGAAGGTGGAAGGATTTACCTTTTGACATATCGATTCGGGGGCCGGCCGGTATTCGAAGCTGCCGTGATGAAAACAGGACCCGAGAGAGGGGATATTAAGTCCAATTTTATCAGCGAGATATAAGCAATTTACTAGGTGGCCCGCCTCTCTAATTGGACACATTTAGCCCAACCTAATACCTTCTGCGGGGCCAAGCAATTTCAAGCAATTTCCAACGCAACTGGACGTAGCTCGACGCCTCCGAATCTTCTTAACTCTTGCCAGAGCATGAGACATCCCGTAATAAAACGTTTTTCCAAAATATGGATTACATTTAAAAAAATGAAATTTGTTTCTTTCTATTTTACCCCTAATTGAGATATACATTGTAGGCCGAAAAGTCGGCAATCAATAAAATCATTAATTTTACCAAAATGTTGGAGCCACAGCCCGGTTGTCCTAGGTACGCCCTTAGGCTACTAATTTGGGTATTTAAATATTGTGTAGATAGCGGAGGAAAAGAGATGAAAGAGAAATCAAAATAAAAAAGATTTAAATATTCTTAAAAATAGATGAAACAAAGATATGAAATAAAAGGAGAGGGAGAGGGAGAGTGGGAGAGGGAGAGAGGGAGAG
>NW_027106485.1:494466-496485 GCF_000696795.3 Halyomorpha halys
AGAGAGAGAGAGAGAGAGAGAGAGAGAGAGAGAGAGAGAGAGATTAAAATTAAGGATAATTTAGAGGATAATGACCCATATACAGAACATTTTTGAAACTTGGTTATTTGAACCCAGAAGACCTTAAAATATGCATATTGAAATCCAGATTTGAAATTGGTTGGGGAACCATGGTCAGGCAGTATAGGACTCCAATGGGAGTCTTGGCCGAAAAAAAAATAAATAAACAGGTCAACGAAATGAAGCTAACTTCAATTATGGGATTAATGGATTTTCTTCATTTCATAGCTTACCGTTTCATTTCTAGTGTCTTCCAAACAAAATTTCCAAATTCAGTTGGTTTACTTATTTCCTTCACATGCTACAAGGCTAGGTTCATATTGGGAGTTAGATTTTAGGAAGGTGAGAACTCGCTATTGCCAAATGTGCATGTATGTAATTAATTTATGTTAGTATATTTCGGAATTTTAAAGTTCATTCGTAATCTGTATCACCCACAAGAAAATATCTGTGCAATTTAATGCAGTTTACATGCTTTGTAGGTATAACAAGCTGTCAAAGAATCTTGTTCCTATTGTCAATCCGTAAAATAGGTTTATTATGTCATTTGAAAATATCTATTATATTAGATATTAGACATCTAATATAATTTGGGTTATTTTGAGATATTTAGGAAAGATGAGAGTCTTATTTAGATATTTCCATTTATTATTATTTAAATCTATGTTCAAGAACTCAAAAAATAAATAAATAAAAAATAAGATGGTATTCACATTTTCCCTCGTCAATGCATTTTTTTGAGAATTCATATCATAAGATCTATATCATCAGTTCCTGGAATCTTATGCCGCTTTGAAATCGGAAAATGGAGCATGCACATCTTGATCTACGTCGCATCTGTCTAAGGATGAAGATCTTTTCAAGCGTGATCCTCTTCAGAATCTCGTTCCCAACGATATTTCCATGGTAAATACCTAACCGCATTCGCAGAATATTAGATATCCGTACTGGGAAAAAAAAAATCTATCTCTTAAAAGCTATACTCGAACGTAGGCGTTAAAGTATACAAGGTATTGGTATGTTTCTAATACAAAGATAGCTTAGTCTTGAAATAGAGGGTTCGGTCTATGAGATCTTCCCACCCGGATCATCGGAAGCCGACTGATCAGTATGTATGTGCCATTTGTAGAACTATATCCGAGAAATGTTATCATTCCATCTACTTTTCGCGCACTATCATCTAATTCAATCAGCATCCTCCTGAGTGGGCAGGCGGATCTGGATACACTGATGGCTTTCCAGAAGTGAGGTAAGTTATCAAATCTCATCTTTGTTTTAAATAGCTTTATGATTACCGGATTTAAGTATCAGAAGATACATTATTAGTGTATAATAAAACCCGAATTTAAGATGAAATTTTGTATATTTTCATCTATAAATATACTTCACAGTGCACTAATGGATTCATTGTCTTAGGTATTTCTCTGAAGCATGAGATCAGATAAAATCACACTACTGCTCGTATATCTCACTTCGACAGCCAAAAAAAAAAATGATCGCTCATTTATTTGTAACAGATTTATTTAGTGTATGTTGAACTGTTTTGGAACATTTTTCGTATTTATTTAGTCAGTATTATTTAGGCTGTTGAGCTGAAATGTGTGGGCTCTGGTCTAAGTTTACGCGACTGAATCCTTTTCGGCCAATTTTCAGGTTGTTGAGTAAATATAAATTTATCAACTTTCTATTTAATAATAGTTACTCATCTCTAATTGTTCTGTCAACTTGAAAGTGTTAGTTTTAAATTGGAGGAAGATAGTCCGGTTGGCGGTCAATAAAGGTATCAAAATAGTAACAAAAAACTATTTATTGTTATTATTATTATTGTTTTAACACAAACATTTTAGAATTAACAGAATATTAAAAATAAAAAATATTTCAGAACCATTGTTAAGTTTATAAATTATATAAAAAAACAAACTAAAAATAATAAAATATTAATAACAACAATATGAGGAA
>NW_027106485.1:497105-516660 GCF_000696795.3 Halyomorpha halys
TTTTATAAAGCAGGTCTTCAAGATTTTTATTTTCGAAAATGTTTCTCAGAATTCTTGGGGGAGAGGAATGTATAAAAACTGATACTTGCCTGCAAAAAAACTTGCAGGTAACGTTCGATTTCTGGCATATTTGTCACTTAGCAACCAATCCGGTCTGGGCGGGTTGACTTTTATTTTATTGCTGCCCCATGGAATGAAAACTTGACCTCCCACTGAGATTCGAATAGGTTGTTTTTCAGTATATACACTCTCCTCCCTGTCATATGGGATCCTCGAAAATAAAAACATTTAAAGCATTAATTTCAAACTTTGATAATACTTCAATATTATCTAATTTTGTATACGATTTGACTAAGAATGACCCAAATTTATTGTTACCTGTTGGACTTTTTTTTTATTTATTATTCTTGGTGAATAAATCCCAATCACACTTTCCTGTGATCAAACATTAAAATGTAATACATTTATTTATACTCTTTAATGACTCTATTTTTATCTGGTATCTGTTGTAGTGAAGATTTTAGCTTTTATTGGTCTATTTTTTATTCTGCTTTTTACCCCTAGTTGTGAAGTGAACCCCAAGGGAGCATCGATAGCCAACATCTGGCGGAAGGTTGAGAGGAATTATGTATGGTAGATCACCGTACACAACAATACCATCTGGCTAACACTTAGCTTGACATCCGAAAATTGAAAAAAAAAAAAAATCTAGAGCTTAATTATTCACCACCGGGCGTTAGCCTATTCAATTCCGCATTAAGGAAACATTGATGAAAGAATGGTTAAAAAAAAAAAAAAATCAAAAATATTTCATCATAGATTATAAACATATTACTGTAGTTATGAAATATACAGCATTAAAACAAATTAACAAGCTATGTAGAGTTTGTTTAAAAATGCCTAATGTTATTTAAAACAACGGTAAAAATTTTATTGTTGAAATTATTTATAAGTTTTCTTGGAATTAACTAAAGCGAAGTGCATACTGAAGTAACATAATATTTTATGAGGCCATCTCCTTCCTAAACATTCTCGCTGATTCCTTATCATCGTTTTTAACTTACTCCGACTTCATTTGTTTAGTTTATTATGAAACTTCGGGTGAACCTGAAGCTTTATTTAAAAGATTAATTAGTTGTTTTCTAAGATCCAAGTTAGGTTGTAGCATTCCCCATTGGAGTCCTCCAGAAATTATTTTGATGTTTTGGTATAATTTTGTCACAAACGGCTAAAAAACAGCGTATTTCCTAATTTCAAAGTCTCAAACTTAGTTATTTTTCAACAGATGTTTTAATAAAAATTGTCCAGCAATGCCGAATTAAATTTTAAAACTTTTATTATTTTTTTTTTAATTCATCCTTTTTTTCAGATAATTGAGGGTATATTTAGAAAATTTTCTAAATCTTATGTTTCCCAGTCAGCAATTTAATAAAATCTAATACAAAAACTAAACTTTTCTACTTTTTTCAAGTTTTGAATCTAAGCACTTTTCGCCTCCTTGATATAATTGATTGTCCAACTCCATTGCCATTCTCATATTTTTTTATTCCTTTATTTGAAATTCAATTGCTTAATAAAGGGTCTCTTAGTTTCTATGACGTTTTGAAAGTGCTGAATTTGATAATGCCGCTAAATCCTTTTGGAACTTTATACGATCCCTGTTCCACAATGATCCCTCATTTTCTGCATTTAAATGATTCATTGTCCAATTCTTGTTTCTTAAAAATTATCATTTTTTCTTGCCTTAAATCTATTTAAATCACATTAAAATTTAATTTTCATTTTAAAAACTCTGTTTTAAAACTTGAATATTATATGAATCATTTGTCTTAAATGATTATAGCCAAAATACTTGGGTCACTGTACTTTGTTTTAAGTGGAAATCCGAGAATAATATTTTTGTAATTTAATTTCTTTTACAATTATTCATGGGTATCCTCTGAAATATTTAGTTTCTAAAAAAAAATTCATAACTAATTATTTTATTACTGAAATTTGATTAATTTTTAATTTAACAACTGTGATAGAGATGTAATTGTACCAAAAGTGTTTGGTAATGAGGGCTAAAAATAGCTAAGAAACCTACTGCTTTAATTAGATAAGACTTTATTTTGATTTGTAACTAAATTTTTATGTATATTTTACAGGCCAAACCCGATTTCAGGTCAAACTAGTTTGTCTTTGTCCAAATCGGTTTATGCTACCTATATTATGGATGTTCCATAGTCTAGTGTTCAAGTTAATTAGTTTTTAAAAGAAATTTTGTGAAGTTACAATACTAAATCTTCTAATTTCAATCTTTGAACAAAGGATCAATACTTAGATGTTATCATGCAAGTGGAGGAGGCTTAAAAACTACAAATCAAGACACCATTTCATCAAAGGCGATAAAAATGATTTGCGATTTTATATAAACTTGTTTCCCATGGTGAAGGAAATCTAAAATACTATATTCCTGCTGAAGAATTATATGACGTTATCGACCCTGCTCACCGAGCTGTTGGACACGGTGGACGTAACAAATTATTGGCAGAGACATCTTTATAATATTCAAAGGCTGCTAAACAGATGATTACACTTTATATATCTATATGAGTAATATGTCGAGAAAAGAAAACGAATAAGAATAAAGGTTTAATTTTAAGCCAATATTACATTCTGAAATGAACAGCCAAACTAGAATGTTCTGGTCTAAACTAGTAAATCCTAACACGCGTAGGTGTATATGTTACCAAACTAGTTAAGCCTTAAGTACATTGGGCCAAACTAGATTGTCCTGCTCTAAACCAGTAAATCCTTGCACGTGTAAGTGCACATGTTACCAAACTTGTTAAGCCTAAAATTATTTAGTCCAAACTAGATTGTCCTGGTCTAAACGAGTATAGCACACGCTTGATTTGACCTTGGAAAACTTGTTTGGCCTGAAATCGGGTTTGGCCTAAGACAAACTAGTTTGGACTGAAATCGAGTTTTTTTTTTGTAAAAAAAAAAAAAAAATTAAAATATAAGAAGATGGTCAGGGTTGCGGTAAAAAAAGAACAAATAGTTTATAACTATGTTAATGTCCGACGTTTCGCCCCACTTTAAAAGGGTATCTTGTAAAAAGATACAAAGAAAAAACTTAGAATATTACAACAATAAGATTCAATAACTACATAAAATATTTAAATTTTTACGGTCAACTATATATACATATATAATAAAATAATAAATTATAATTATTTAAGTTCACTTACCTGTATTTTTAATGTAGCTTTCGGTGCAACGGCAAATCCACCGGGCAATATATGAACACAAAATTTAATGCTATAGGTAAACCTGCATAGCATTTTTAAGAAACATATATTTTTTATGGTGAAAAATAATTTTTTTTTTCGGCCAAGAAAAAAATCATTGGAGTCCTATACTTCCAAACCATGGATGGGGATCAAAGTTTTTCATTTTGTGGGACCGCCACTCAATGAAAAAAGTCAACGCCACAGGCCGGATTCGAACCGGCACCGCCAATAGACATAAAATTGGTAAAACTGTGTCTAGCACTGAGCTACGGGTGGCTTTAATATATAATAAAAATATATAATTTTTCCATCGGTTCAATATTTCAGCTTCACACTTTAATTTTTAAAAAATGATTTTATTTTTCTTGTCACATGTAATAAAAAAAAATTAGATTTATTTAATTAACTAATTGTTAATATGACTAACTTTAACTGCCTGTTACGTTAAAATGCCACACGCTCTAAAATTCTTAGGGTGGACGGATCATGTCATGAGAAAATTGCTGATGTTGGTGGCATTTGAAGTAGGAGATAAAAAAGAGATGTGTTTTAGTCGTGTAATCAGGGAATTGTGTCGGTACTAAAATACGTGACGCAATTGAAGCCGTTTGTTGCCGGAATGAAAATTTGGGGCTCAGCAACGGAGGGTTATTTGCGCCTGGTGTTTTGTCTGATGGCATCAGATTAAATGTTTTTTTTAGGTATGTCCAGCTCCTGTTTTATCTTTGTTAAAGGGACTATCCTGCTTTGACCTCTCCCGTTTTTTTATTTGCTTTTTATACTGTAAAATGTTTCTTAGCTTCAAAACGTATAGCATCCGAATTGAATGTGAATTCTGTATGTCGTTTTTATCATGAAAAAATATGTGACATTTAGTTAATTTTAATATTCCAGGACTATTACAACACTTACTAGACAAACGGTCTAAACTTCACATTGACAAGAAACTGCTCGTAGATTTCGATTGCTACAATACCTACTTGACAAACACAAACTTCCCATTCTCTATAAAACATTATACACTATGATAATCAGATCGATTTGGACATATGGAATAGAGCTCTGGGGTTCTACCAAACCATTAAATTCCCCCCACATCCACTCCTTACAATCCAAATTTCTACGTAAAATTCTTGATGCTGCTTATTACGTTACAAATAAACTCATCCACAAGAACCTTGAAATCCCATTCGTTGCAGATTTGGCCCAAAACAGATATACATCTTTTCATTCCAAACTCCTTACCCATCCTAACCAAAGTCTTAATTTCCCATCCTTAACAATCCCTGATAATTCTCCAAGGCGTCTGAAAAGAAGATGGCCACGGGACCTTCTAATTTAAATTAATGCTTGAAGTACCACCAATGGGTGGTTCCTTCCCATGATTTTCAATTGTAAATGAAACATTCCACATATTTACTTCTTGTATTTATAATTATGCACAGATGTAAATTACATTAAATAAATAAATAAAAACTTCATATTAATAACAAAATACTCATTTATATGACTATACTAAGGCATATGTGGACGTACGGAGCTAAACTTAGGGGCTCCTCTAAACAATGGAATTCCTCTTGTATCCAATCCTTGTAATCCGAAATCTACAAAGATCTCAATATTCCATATGGTGCCGTTTTCCATATGGCCAGAACAAGATATCAGTCTTTCCATAATAAACTTCCTAATCGCCCAAATCCACTTGATTCTAACCTTGCTGATGATCCTCGTAGGCGTCTAAAAAGAAGATGATCTCGAGACCTTCTACTCTAGAAATTTTATGCCAATGGGTAGTTTCTCAATAAGACTGTATCATGCCAATGTAACAAAACTAACATCACATTTACTTGTTGTATATTTATGATTAACTTATTTTAATGTGCCGACATTTATATTTTTTTATTTTTCTATACTTACTGTGGCTGTTATCTTGTTTTGTTTTTAGCCCTGAAGAAGGCTAGAAACTCTAGCCGAAACGTCGGCACATTAAAATAAGTTAATCATACTTATTTGTGTTTTCATTGACCGCACCCCCAACCATCTTCTCCTCACCTCATTTGTCATCCACGGTCAACTATCTCTCATAATTATGTTGTATATTTATGTTGTACAATTGTAAATTTCAATAAATAAAACTAAATAATCTCAGTTCCATATTACTAATTGGGCCTAATAGCACCAATTAAAATTAGCATTAACAATGTCCCACTAATTTCCAAATACCAGAGTCTTAACTTTGGAACAACTAAGAGTCAAACTTTCATTTTCCGTCATTTTGAAGGTTTTCTTGTGCTGGGTTTCTTATAGAATCAATGTAATCTTTGTGAAAATAATTCAGCCATTAACAGAAAATTTTTCCACATTGTGGTATTAAGCATAATAAGGTTTTGTAGTAAGTTTGGTTTTAACCTTTCCATGATTGTCGGGAATGTTTGTATTATTTTTGTTTAAAATCACCCTTTAAATAATTTTTAATTGATGTAGGAACTATTCCATCGTCTGTGGAAACTTTAATTTCTACATAAATAAGAGACTAATAATTAAGTCATCAAAGATCTCAATTTCCTAGTCGTAGACTTAAATCAGTACTCGATACTTTGTTGAATTGTGATTGAAGTCTTAATCAATCAATGAAACATTTTTTTTTTTATTTAGCATTGGTGAAGTTTGAAATCAAGAGGATCTTTTTACATGAAGATTCATAAATTTACCAGGCTTAGGACACAAGGCCATCAGTATTTTTTAAATGTTTTCTTAAAATAAATGAAAAATAGTTTATTATTCTGGGACTAGTTCCAGGAGGAAGGATTGGAACCATTGAAGAGCCTAAATGGCAAAGAGAGTCTGTGAAGTTTAGAAAAGAGAATATTATGGTTGACGGAATCAAAGGCTTTGGAAAAATAGAAGAGAATAAGTATTGTGAGTTTATGCTGGTCTAAGGCTGTGTAAAGGTCTTAAGAGACTTTATAACGAAGTTTATCTCATCATGAAATAGGTTTCTGGTTGCAGTAATTGGTATATTTCCCTGAATATTGTGAGGCCCTTCCTACCGGGGTTTTGATGAATAATAATCAAAAACCGTATATAATGTTAATTTAGTTTTAAAAAAAAAAATTGTATTCGTTAATTTTTTCATAACATTTAAATTTATTTAAGAAGAGAGATGTTTTCCAATCTAAAACAAGTATCGAATAGAAAATTATTAGTAAAATATGAGTATTTCTAAAAAAAAGTAATATTATAAATATTTTTACTTAAGTGCCTTAAACGGTTATTTCAAATTTTTTCCAAATAGTAGATCTTGGAAAACTTCTGTACCTTAAAAATACTAACGATTTAAAGTTAATATTCTCATCCATATCAATCAAGTTTAAATTTTTTGAATTGAACAAATGTGATTAATAAAAAAAAAATTAGTGCCTGTCATCCACATTTTTACATATTTTATTTATCGTTTAAACCCACCACAGGTTGAAAAAAATGAGAATATTAAGACGGAATCAAGCAGGAGGAAAAGGAGTCAATAGGGGATTCCATCAAAAAACGATTCATGAAGTTCCACTCCCAGTTACCGACAGTTAAAGGAGCAGTGATCTACAACCTGGGAAACCCAACCTCAACCCGAAAGCTGAAGCCCAGTCTCCTGCAGGACATCTTATTATTAATTCTGAAGTTATCAATTATATTACTGACAAAACTTTTTTTCCCCATTGGAGGGCAATTGTTTGTTTTGTTAAGTCTACGAATGTTATTTTTGTTATTAACTTTACTTTTCTCTCTTATCAAGAATTATTATTTTTATCTATTTATTTTATTATATATATATTTTTAAATTATAACGTTGTATCTAGTTAGTGGTGTCTTTTGTATGAGACTATACTCCTCTCTCTCTCCTCCCCCATGATCAACTGTTAAAAAAAATCTTAACTGGTGTATTAACCACGTAAGACCCATCAGGTCGATCTGGTATTAAATAAAAAAAAAAACAGGATGAACTTCGATTCTCGTAACAGAATTGAGAACTAGATCAGTAGGAATCGGATCAAGATTTGTGGTTAGCTTCTTAACGATGTTCTGATTAAGTAGCTGAGGTGAGAGTTAGTGGATTGAAGCCTGAGTTAGATTATAAAAGTATTTAATGTGGGTGCCCCCATGTGCTGATTTCCCCAATCAATTTGAACCTAGATTTCGGATTTAAAATAACTCCTAATTTAAAAAAAAAAAAAATTGTAACAATATCGCATTTGCTTGTATTTTAATATAAAACTGTTAATCACAATTAAAAAATTTGTGTAAGTAAAATAAATTTTAAAAAATAAAATGTATTTAACAAATGTGACATAAACAATTGTAATAAGATTTCAAGGAAATACACGTTAGTAGTATTTCAAATATTGTATATATTATTTTATCATTATGTAATTTTATTTATTTATTTTTCATACAGACAGTTTGATTATGTTTATCTTGTCTATTCTTTTGTTTGTATATATTTTAAGAGAGTTTATTTTATTTATTTATTTTTTTATTTATTTATTTTTTTTATTTATTTCTTTTTTTTTATTTTAGTATGTATGATGAGATCATTCATCACTATTACCTATTGCCCACAACTGTGTGGCAGATTGTAATAATGATAGTAATATCTATCAATAAATAAATCTATCAATCAAAAAAAAAAAAAAAAGTAGTATTTCAATGATTATTTAACGTTGGGAGGTAACTTAGCCATGATTTTTTCAGGCTTCGTAGAATTATTGACAATAAATTAGGGTAAAAGGTTAAGAACTAATGGGCTTGCTTAGGCGAAGAATTTATAAATGAAGAAAGTTAATCTATTTCACGTCAGATAGCAACAGAGGGAATTTAGATCATTGAACGATGGTACTTGAGATATGGGAATTTCTTGATTTATTTTCTCAACAAATTTGGGGTACCAACGGAAATTTACAAAATTTTAGTTAAAAACCTTATTTTATTCAATACTTGAAAAGAAACACTTTAAAAAAACATTTATATTAGGTCGATCACAGAAGTAAGACGATCAACTGAGTCTTCGCTTGTACCCAGTGAGCCCGTGTGGTTAATTTTATCTGTGAAATATTTAAAAGGATTTAGGAATCTCCGAAGAATTTTGAATTTTAAGGAATCCATCCGATAGGAATACAATGGTTTCGTGGAGTTCCAAAGCTGAATTCCGTATTGCCGAAAAAAATCTTATAATATAACAAATTTGATCTTCTTGTGAATTGGAAGCTTAGAGGGTTTGTCGGGTATGTTGGAATATATGAGCAGTTTTTTTTTTTATTTCAGTCTTGTATGAGAAGTCCATTAAGGACACTTACCAAAATCGGTTGTAGCAGGGGCTTAGGAACGGAGGAGCAAAGGAGGCACCTAAGGAGCCCCCGATTTTTCAGGATCAAAATCTTTCCAAGAAATATTTTTCAGTCAAAAAGTACTATAAATAGCTATAAATTGTGTAATAGAAAGACCATAAATCAAGTAATTGTTTGTACGCTCAGTCCGGGTGGCGGTCAATAAAGGTATCAAAATAGTAAAAGAAAACTATTTATTGTCAGCGTTTCGCCCGACTTTGTAGGGCTTCGTCAGGGCTAAATGAAAAAAAAATCCAAACATTATGGAATTCACAAACCATTAAAAAAAAAAAAAAAAAAAACATTTCAAAACTACTGTTATATTTATAAAGTATATATAAAAAAAAAAACAATATAAACTAGTATTCATGTAGGTGGACTGATATATGTCTATTTTATTAGTAACTTTTTTCTAGTCCACCTACATGTAAATACTTCCTTATATTGTTATTATTATTTCTTTATTATATAGATTATAATTGAATGGAATATGGTCCGGGTGCGGTAAAAAAAATCTCAAATAGTAGAATTATACTATTTTATTGAGCCAACGTTTCGCCCCACGTTGCAGGGCTTCGTCAGGGCTGTTTTGACGGCAGACAAAACCGTTGGTCATTTGTTTTTGACTGCCGTCAAAACAGCCCTGACGAAGCCCTGCAACGTGGGGCGAAACGTTGCCTCAATAAAATACTATAATTCTACTATTTGTGTTTTTTTTTACCGCACCCGGACCATATTCCATTCATCTATACAGAATAATCAATCAATAATCTTCCAATACATTATAATTGTTTATAAAAATTGTTTTGAAATGGTTTTTCGTTTTAGTGTTCCATCGATTCTTTAATGTTTGTATTTTGCTTTTTCATTTAGCCCTGACGAAGCCCTGCAAAGTGAGGCGATACAAGGATTAACAATAAATAGTTTTCTTATTGATACCTTTAATTGCGGCCACTCGGACTATCTTCCTACAAGTTACTTCATACGGTCAACTACCTTCTTTCAAGACAACATTTATATTTTGCAACGGTATTAGGGACGAAGAATATCATAAATCATTATGAGCATATCTGAACCTGAATTATTTATATTTTTTTCTAATCGTTGAGTATGTTAGAATTTGACCTTTTGTTCAGCTAAATCGGGATTTTTTCCCACTCCGCGGAAGCCAGTTGTTTCCTTTGATGACATGGGATAGAGGATGAGTTTTCCATTTATAAGGAATTCACTAGTGGCGTGTCCCGAAGATATTGACACACTGTAACTATTACAAGGCCGTTCTCGAAGAAGGAAGCTATTCTCCTATCGCTCCTATACAGTGACAGCTTGCCATGCCATCTGGGCATATCCAATCGACTCCACTTCCGCGCCCTAAAACACCCCTCACTCTCAAGCAGTACTTTCCCACTTTTCTACACCCCCTTTGTTCGGGGGAAAGTTTTCGTTTTCTTTTAATCTCCTTTACGCTCTAAAAATGCCGACTCTCCTCAGATATGCCGATAAGCAACCTCTCTAATATAGCGCTGTGGATAATTTCGAGGGCAGTGGAGCACTCGACGGGTTTAACAATTAGCCGCACACATGCTTTTATCGCCCGCTCTCACTGTTTTTAAACGATCAATTAGCTGATGGTGTTGTTTGAAGCTGTGTACGAACGTTTCGTCCGGAACGAATTAATGAGTTGTTGAGCCTCGGCAGTCGTGGCTAATAGTGTTATGGGGGGAGGGGTTCTACGCTCAGTCACTCCATGGTTCGATAGGAAAGAATTCGATGTAGCCTAAATAAATAGGATGATTTGATTACTTAAATTTGTTTTGAACCGTTCAATTGCGCGCTTGTATTTCAAACTGACAATATGTTGTTCTTCTTAAAAAAATGATAGACTTCATTCTTAGGTACAGTTAAGCACCGTTCATTTGGAATAATAAACAGTAATATTTAATATTATGACAAGAGACTACTGTGTTAGCAACGAAACACTCCACAATTGAAGGAAAACTAGAAGTGGCGCCCATTCCTGTGGAACATCACGTGTTAAAGCAAACTCTTCCCTGGCTTATGAAAACAATTAACATGAGTTGTACTCGCTACTTAAAATAATGTTATTTAAAGCTACTGCAGCTAGACAGTAACAACCGTTTGACTCTGCAATATAATTAGGTAACGCAGATAAGACACTAAACCATGACCTACATATCTCTTTTGTCATTAACCTCATACCAACCAAATTCTCAAAATTCCATATAAGCCTTTCCAACCATCCTAATCCTTTGGTTCAAACCTTATCTAGTTCCACCCATCCTTAAAGCCCACCTAGAAGGTTGAAACGGCAGTGGCCAACAGACTTATTAAAATAATGGACAATTGGAGTTCTGGCAATGGTCAGATTCTCCACTCAAGTCGAGTGTTTTCGGCTTTAGTGCACTTGCTCAGCCTCCACTGACTCACTACCTAGTGATGTGGCGAGAGGGATGCGCTGGGATCTTTTGAGCTCTGCTCTACCCCTCACAGGTGGGGGATAGAGTGGGCTCAGGGATCCTCAGGTCGATTGTGTAAATATTGTATATTAGAGTGTAAATGTGACTAGAGATTCTTTTATTCTTGTCATTATTTTAGTATATTTATTTATTTTTCATACAGATAGTTCGATTATGTTCATTTTGTTTATTCTTCTGTTTGTATATATTTTAAGAGAGTTTTTTAAAAATTTATTTATTCATTTATTTTATTTTATTTTGTATGTATGAGATCATTCATCACTATTACCTATTGCCCACAACTGTGTGGCAGATTGTAATATCTATCAATAAATAAAAAGTATTTAAAAAAAAAAAACCAGATAAGAAATATATTGGATAGCTTTGGAATGTTTGAACCGATACTATTCAATGATCCGGTAAGTATCAGAATAGGAATGTGGGAGATCTTGGATAGGTATAGGGAATTAGTTAAAGATAAAGATCTCTTGTTATTACGAGAATCTACCTATAACCCGTGGTACGGTAAGGTCTTCATTAAAACGGATGCTCCTCAAAGCAAACTAAAAATCAGCTCACTTAAGAATGCCCAACTTCGACTCTCCAGTAAATATGCAATTACTTCAAGTGTCGGTCCACAAAAATATACTTTGAAGCTTTTTCCAGCTTGAGATGGAACGCCACTGGAGGATTGTTTCCATTTTTTGACATGTTGCCCCGCGAATCATGAGAACCGAATCCAATACATGCTGAAACTAAGCAATATTAACCAAAATCAGTTATATGAATTTCTGTCTGTACCCTCAGGATTGGATCGTAAACTTCTTTTTATATATGTAACACAAAATCTTTTGCTTAGAGCTGGATAACTGCCGTTCTAATTGAATGTGTATTTTTTTTTTTTTTTTTTTGGTTATTAAATATGAAGTGACGATTTTGTTTTATTCTGACGAATGTAGGTAGCCCAGCTTGGGTATATTGTTTGTTTATATAAACGATCTTTAAATTACCATTTTTGTAATATTATTACAATTAATTATTTATTTTATCTTTTATACAGGGTAACTCTATTAGTACGGGCATTGCCCCATAAACAAATAAATAAATTATTATTATTAAAATAAAAAAAAATAATATGAATAGTAATATTAATATTCCGGATAGCGCAGTGCACGCATCACATAACTTTTACTTAACTTAACGTCATTTTAAAGGGAAATCTTCTTTATTATTCACGATAGCCGACCCATTCCTTACTATTAATCCATTTATAAAGTAAATACAAATTTAAAGTTTATCAATATTATATAAAAAAAAAAAACTATTACTAACTTTTTTATTTTTCTATGGTTGTTATGACAATAGTCAAATAATAACATTCCCTTATAGTTAATTAATTATCAGCTTCTTTCATATTTCATATTTCTTACCACTACCCCAAGAGAGATGGTTAATTATTTAAAAAAACAAAATTAAAGATACAATACTGGTACTTTATAATATAAATTTTTGTTTTAAGCGGTGACAATTTCAATAAGGGCAAAACCTAAATGATTTTAAAAATAGTTAGTTACAGATCGATTTGATGAGAAAATAGTAAAAAAATGTAAAATCTATGATGAAAAGTGACAGTTCCAAATAGCCGATTTTAGAAAAACAAATCATTGCTTTAACATCCCAAGAATATTAAATACCAATTTTCATTTTCATAAATCTGTTCGATTTAAGCATCCCGTGAGACTTTGTTATTTGTACTTTATACACATTAAAAGTTTTATTTCCGTTGAAAAATCGAATTCGTAATAATTTTCCTCACAATATATAGTTAAGTAAAATTTTCCAGTTCTCTTGAAATAATAAATATGTGCAGCTTATGTAATCTTTTTCTGGCTTATAATAAACTTAATTAATAAAGAACCGGATATCAATCCTTCATTCCCTCTAGTTTCTAACCTTGCTTCTTATTCTAATCCTGACAATCCTCTGAGGCGCCTGAAAAGGAGATTGCCTCGAGACCTTCTAGTGTAGAAATATTATTTGAGTGCTACCAATGGGTATTTGGATACTACATGCCAGTATCACTCAATTTTGGTCTTACAACAAATTACTGGATGTATTTTTGTGTTTAAAAAAGTTGTAAATAGCAATAAATAAATAATTTTTAAAAAAAAATAATAAAACTTTGAAAATAAAATAAAAAAACACAACAACTTGAAATGAATGAAATTTGAGAATCAGTATGAACCAAATTATTTATTACTTTTTTATACAAATAAATATTTATAAAATCAGAGAGATAATTTTATTTACCAAAGATTTCCTTCAAAATCCCTGTAAGTTGTTGGCAGATCAGCTTCTCTTTTTTTTTTAATTATATTACTTTATTGATTTTATTTGGAGGATAGTGCAGCAACTATAGGCAGTCTTAAGTTTAGCCCAACTTTATAATCGCTTGGATTACACCACCCAGCTCAGGGTTTGCGAAAGTTTTAGATTTAGGACTAAAGTGTCGAATAAATTATAATGTTTTCAAATATTTTATTAAATTACATCAAAATGTTACAGTTAATTTGGAGAAATAAGTTGAATGTGGGATTTGATCATAGGCAAAACTTCAGTCATTTTTTAATATATCATTTCCAATGAAGGTGGCCAGTGTTGACCAATCCGCCACGTGGAGTGGATCTTTTGAAGTGGTGTGGAGTGGCTAGTCTTTCGTTCCAAACGATATCACAAATTCATTCACTCAAAACAACCTTGAGGGTGGAGCTATATTATTAATTGAATTAATTCATATTTTTAATATAATTTTATATTATATTTAAACAATTTATATAATAAGTATTGTAATATAATATTCTTAATATAGCAAATTAATTAATATAGTTAGTTACAACCTGAAATCTGGTGCCCTAATGTAGGACTGAAATTATGCTTAAATAAATTTTGCTTATTTGTGTTCTTTACTGCCCGGTCAGTTTAGTTAAAATTCACAATATTGATTATATGAAATATTTTTTAACACATTGATAAGTATAGCTCACAGTTTTAATTATTTTTTCTATTAATTATATTTTAAAAAATAAGATAATATGAATAATGTAGTTGTAAAAAAAATTAAACTGTATGCATATATATAAATGACAAAATTTCACAATGAAAATTGATAAAATTGACAAATATGAGGTAAATATTTATTAAAAGAATTTTAATTGTATAAATATAACATATCGATTAAAATTGTTGATAAGATTGAATTATTTTTTACGATTTTAGGATACAATAGTACATGAGTATAGGGTAAATCCAGAAACTTTGTACAAGAACAAAATATAAAATTGTAAAATATAATAATCGGAAGTTTTCTTCACCTCAGTATTTTAAAAAAAATTTAAAAATAAAACATTGATACGGATAATTTACAATTTTGTTCATTTTTTTTTTATTATCAATTATGTGTTTAAACATCAATATCAATTTAACGAATATAGATGTTTATATTTCTAATATTCAAAAAATTATTAACATACTTTTTTTAGTTTGTTTTTTTTTAGTACGTTTTTGGTGATTGATGGGATTTGTTAGAATTTATTTTCATACTCCAATTACGACACCATTCTTCTAGGGCTGTGATATGGGATTGGAGAGTTGGGGATACAACTAAAGGGTTATCATTAACTGCGAACACACATGTGTCATCAGCATACGTGTTGAGGATAGTGTTAGGATTGGTTGGGATGTATGAACGGTATAGAAGATGGAACCGAGGAAAACTACCTTGAGGAACACCAGCGAACTGAAAGTTAAAGATTAAATTATTTAATGTTCTTGTACATATCAATCTAATTATTAATTTTAAAGAATTATATTACTATTTACATTAAAATGTTTGTTAACTGTGACCATTTTTTATAAAACTATATTTTAACGGATCGAACACGAGTAGCGGAGATCACTGGAGAGGATCTGAGAGAGTGAATTAGTGAGAATAAATTTGTCAATAAATGAAATAAAACATCAAATGGAATGATATTGTTAAATACAAAAAAATTAAAATATTTAAATGTAGTGTTTAGACGATTATTGATTGTAAAAGCAAAGGTGGGGGGAAATGTATTATTATATCATGTAATTGTAAATATATCCGATCATAGATTGTTTGGTGTGCTGTGTATTGTAACAACCTAATGTATTTGGGCAGCATGGCTAAATAAAGCATTTCTCTCTAGGCCTTACACGAATATTACAAGAAAATGGAACGATGGAGTGGATAGTACAAGAGCCCAAGAGGAGAAAAAAGGCAGTTATCTCACCCCAATTTTAGATTACTTTAATGAAAACTATGTTTAATTAATAGTCAAAATTGATGAGTCTGTCAACTATAGGTAGGGGGAATAAAAAATGACGGCTGTTTCAAAGCGATAAAAAAACTAATTTTTCATTCGGAGCTCTATATCTTAAAAAGTAGGAACACCACAAGAAAACCTAAGAGAACGTCATTTAAAGAAGAGTAAATTTTCTAAAATATGAGCCCTAATAGCGTTATTAACGTTAAATAGTTTTCGAGATATAGCTTTAAAAATAACATTGACATGAAATGTCAGTAGTTAGTTAATTTATTTTGCAAAAATCTATATTTCAAAAACAATTTGACGTACAGATGTCTATTAGCACTCAAATCAAAGCTAGTTTAATGAGCTATAATGTAGTTTATGACGTTTATTTTGGTAGGAGTAGTAATTTTCATAACATTTGCTAAAATAAATTGATTTACAGTTGTTCGGACAAATTTTCATTTGTCAAATTCATATTCATATGTGAATATCATAAAAACTACTACCCCTATGAAGATAAGTGTCATAAACTACTTTATAGTAAGTTAAATTTATTTTATTTTGAGTGTTGACAGACATATGTGCGTCTTATGGATCTAGAAATATATTTTTTCAAAAATTCAACATTTTATACGAAGATAGAAATTAATATTTTGTGACTTTATTTTGTCAAATATCATAAAAACTACTACTCCTACAAAGATGCACGTAAGAACTATTTTGTAGTAAATTTAACTATCTTTAATTTGACCGCTGGCAGACATCTGTACGTCCAATGGTTTCTGAAATAAAGTTTTTCATTAATCAAACGTATTGTCCGAACAACTATAAATCAATTTATTTAAGCAAATTAAAACTACTATTCCTACGAAGGTAAAGGTCAGATACTTCTTTATAGTCTATTAAACTAGCTTTAATTTGAGTGCTAATAGACATCTGTACGTCACATAGTTCCTGAGATAAAGAATTCTCAAAATAAATTAACTAACTACTAATCTTTTTGTAGATTTTTAAGAAATTTTGCTTTTTAAAAAGCTTTAGTTTTAACTATTGGACGTAAATAGCTCTTTTAGGGCTAATATTTCAGCAAATTTACTCTTCTTTAAATAATGTTTTTTTAGATTTTCTAATGTTGTTGGTAGTTTGTAAGATATAGAGGTCCGAATGAAAATATTTTTTAAGGTTTTGAAACAGCCGCCATTTTTTATTCCCTCTACTTATACTTGGCAGAATCATCAATTTTGACTAGTAATTATACCTAGTTTTCATTAAAGTAATCAAAAATTGGGGTGAGATAACTGACTTTTTTTCTTCCCTGCTCTTTTACTAGGAATAATAGTCAGCGGGACATTCACTGCAAGTGTCAAGTCATTCCACTTCATCCTTCCATTGTTCCACTTGGATGAAATGTATGAATTGGAACCGTGATTGGCAGTGGCCGCTTATTGTTATAATAATCAATGGTTTTTATAACGTATTTATAAATATCAAATATTCAATTACTTTGCAAAGGAATAAACGTATAAGAGTTCCTCAATATACCTTATATTGAAAATTCCATTTTTGATTTAAAGGGATCGAAAATTCAAAGAATTAAAAAAAAAAAATTAGAATTTAATAATTTAGACTTTTATGCAAAGAGTCACTAAATATACAGCTACAAGCTAATAAACTAAATAATTTAATACATATTTATTAATATATATGTTTTATTCTACAAAAAAAAACTCTATGAAGGAGTACCAGCATTGAGTTTTGTTTTTTACTTAAGTACCTCGTTGTGAAGAGGGCGTAATGGGTTTGGGTCCTGGACTGTGGAGATTTATTTCTTGGAGGCCTGCTAAATAAATTTCAGCAGTCTCCCTCTCTCCAGCTAGAAAATAGGGTCTGCCTTTTCTGCTGAAATTTTGCGGGATACTTAGTTCATATAGCCTTTTGTTTTTTGTTATTTTTGCCCCTCACGGAAACTTTATGATAAGAATATTCATTTAAAGAATTCTAGGATAATGGCCAGGATTGCGGTCAAGAAAGGTAAAAAAAAAAAAAAAAAGCAGAAAAACTATTTATTAATACGATTTTCCACCATAGATCTTCCGAAAATGATGGATCTTCTTTGATAGTTAGGGCTGTAGTAAAGGAGAACAAAAATAATTTTGAACTATTTATTAATTGCTGAAGTTTCGACCCACAAGGTAGGTCTTCAGCAGGGCTAATACAAAAAGATACGAAGAATGTAAAGCCAAGAGTAAAAAGATGAAATTAGATAAAAGAAATTTAAAGGCGGTAGTATACAAATACTTCTATATAAACAATCAATCACCTAAAATAGTGGATTTATAATGAGGTGTAGATAGTTGACCGTAGATTAATGATTGGAGAAGTTTGTCGGGGGGTGCGGTCAGCAAAGAACAACAAAAATAAACAAAACCATATTCATTTATTTTATGTCGACGTTACCACCTGAGTTTCAGGTCTTCATCAGGGCAACTCGAGTTGCAAGCCTACCTTCTACCCCACAACCCCTGATGAAGACCTGAAACTCAGGTCGAAACGTCGGCATAAAATAAATGAATATGGTTTTGTTTATTTATGTTGTTCTTTGCTGACCGCACCCCCGACAAACTTCTTCAATCATTAAAATAGTGGAAGATGATAGTTGACAGTATGAAATAGATTGTAGGAAGTAGTCCGGGTGGCGGTCAATAAAGGAATCAAAATAGTTTTCTTTTACTATTTTGACACCTTTAACTACCTTGGTTTTTAATTTTTTACGTTCTTTAAATCTTTTAAGTCTATACATCTTTTATTTTAGCCCTTAAGAATCGTGGGTCGAAACGTAGGCTATATTTGAATACTTTCTGCTTGATCGCAGCCCTGATCATCTCCTCCAAATACATAGGGTTTTGTTTGTCGGTTTCCCACAAATCGTTCGTGAACGTACGAAGCTCAATATAGAAACGGGCAGGAGAATCGAGAATCAGATCGAATATTCTTCTCTAAGAGAATTGTACTTTCAGTGATCAAAACGAACGAGTCGGCCAGGATTCAGAAGAGTCGAAGGAATAGGGGACATTTTACAAGGACTACTACATGGCACTTGTTATTTTATTTTGATTTTAAGGATGATTCTATAATAACGAGAAATTTTCCAATAAAAGCGCTTCTCCAAAAATAAAATGTAATAAATTCTGAGTGTTTTTAGGTTAGCTGTCCTGAACATTTTCGACAAATTAATCATCTATAAAAAACAATTAATAATAAAATATACAAAAAAAAATTAAAATTGATAATAGTAAAACCTAATGGATTTCCGTATTTTTTTTTTTTTTGTTTCTTAATACTCCCCAAAACAATAAATAATTTTTCTCTTCATAAATTATCTTAGCTGCTTAAAGTTGGATGGGTATTTTTAGTACGTTATTAAATTAGCCAGTTTTCAACGTTTCATTACAAAAATTCTCGTTTAGATACAAGAGATTTTGGAAAATTACAACTGTGGAAAGAGCTTGGATATGCCGATGATGGGATAGAGGCAGCATCACCTGGGTAATGGGCAATCAATAGACAGAGCCGACGAAGCCGTCATCCGGAGCTTAATGAATTAGCTCTCCTCTTCTACACCAGCCAAGGCACTCCCCAATCAGTTCAATCCCTAATCGAAATAGCGCTAGCATTTTAGCCAATATCCTATGTAACTTAATTGCCTACTCTGCTATTACTTAATTGCACTGGAACAACAAATGGACGATGACCCAGTTTGGAAGGCGTACCCCAGCGGACTCCGAAGCAGATGGTGAACGTATAAAGGATATTTTACCTGACAGTATATACCCCCTGACGCGGATGAGAGAGAAGCGCTGGGATCTCTTGAGCCCTGGTTTGCCTTCCATACAGGCTTGTCTCAGAGATCTCTTGTAGAATGTAACTATTGTATACAGATGTGAATATGAATTTATTTTATTCTTACTTAAATTTAATTTTCTTTCTCTTGAACATAAATTATTTTTTATTAAATAAAACCAAAAATTGTATCCAATTCTGTCTCAACACTTTATTTCTCACTAGTCCAACGTTTCGGCCATTCCAGCCAT
>NW_027106485.1:517662-539749 GCF_000696795.3 Halyomorpha halys
TTTTATTTTATTATATTTTTTATAAAGATTCATATTTTTATTTATACAAATCATGATAGCATTTTCTTTTATTTATACATTTCTTTATATTTAAATTTTTCTATTTCTATTATTTTATTCTATTTTATATTTAAGTTTTCTTTTAATTGAGTTTATACTACTGCTATCATTTACTTTTTTAAAATCTTTTTTCTCTTCTTCTATTTATGTTTATAATGTACAAATGAATACTTGAACACTAATACTTAATTTCCTTAATTTGTGGCATTGTATTAATTCTCTTCAATAAAATAAATAAATGACAGCGTATTGGAAAGGTAGGGTAGTCACGGATACATTTCCTCTAAGCGCAAATAAAAAATACAATCCAAAACATTTGTGCATGTATTTTAATATAAAAACAAACTTTTTCAGTCATACTAATAAAATCATTAATCATATTTGTTTTTATAATAAAAAAAAATATTAAAATTACTTTGGCCTTGAATTTTTACAGTACAAAAGATGGTGGTTAGCCCCAAGCATAAATTAGGGTACCTCCACATAAATTATTAATAGTGACCCAAGCGTTTACCTTTATTGAAATTGTCTGACAGGGCTTAAATGGACAATTTTCAAAATAGTTTCCTGTAAAGCGCCATTGATTTTCTTTTTTTAAATTATTAACTATATTTCATTGTAAGCAGCAATACATTTTTTTTTTAACTCACTACGAGAAATGTTGATAATTAACTTAATGAGAAAAAAAATGTTATCCTAAGTTGAAAAAAAATTTCTGAAAGTACTTTAGAATAGTAATTCATAATTTATGTATAAAGTTGAAAGCCGAAGATTATAGAAAAAAAATAATAGCTAACACATACATTCCTAGAAGGTAATCGATACTGGCGAAAAACGTAAGAGTAAATGTTTTTGCGTTTCCATGGTTCTTATGGCTATAATCATAACTTTTTCATTATCAAGACAACAATCATAGAAACACGAAAACCTAGTATAGGTAGTTTTTTACACAACCTATGAATGGAAATATAGTATGAGGAAGAACCTATTCGAGGAAACCTTTCAATGGTTTAGAAAAGACCAATCAGAATTAAAAGAAATTTCTAGTCTTTCTAACCTTCGTTTATGGCAACTAGCAACGATGTGGAAACACTCAATTATTTATCATGGCAACAAAGCATAGGGTTGTGTCATTTTACCATTTCAAGCACGTAATGGGCAGGTACTTTCTCTTCTACCGTCGCATGTTCACTTCATGTCTATGTAATTACATCAGGGAATTATAAATTTATTACCGAAGGTGCACCTTCTAGAATAGGCTTAATTTTCAACTACTTCAATATTTGAGTAGATAAAGGTCGGAGGGGGGAGGGGTGAAGCCAGTAAAGATAACTAAATAAGTAAAACCTATTGTTTTGTGCCAACGTTTCGACCTGAATTTCAGACCTTCGCCAGGACTGAAGAACAAACGAGATAAACTTAATTCAGATATAAAATAAAAACATTAACAATAATAAATTAAAACAATAACAAACAAACTTGGAAATATACATATCAATAAATCAAGTAGATAGTAGTTGACACTTATAAATGATAAAATATAATATTTTAGAGGGAAGAATTATACAAAACAAATGATAAAAAATGTTATTAAAAATCAGAGTGTTCGTGTAAGTAAATAAATAAACATAATGAAAGTTGCAGAAGAAAATTATTTTTTGTTATTTCAAGTTTTGTGTCGTTGCTATTTTTGTGATTTTCGAAAAAAAAAAAACCATCTAGAACTAAGTCTAGCGAAAAATTCGATCAAATATTTTTCTCTTCCAATAATTTTTTTTTTTTTATTTTAAGGTTTCTTGAGGTGGGAATAACGAATATCAACTTCCCACCTAGAATCCAACAGTTTAACAAAATATAACGAAGACGTACGGGTACTAATACAGTCGGGAGAGATCGGGCGGTCTCGGATTTTTACAAATCCAATTCAGAGTCAAAACGCTTTGGATCGGATCTGGCACCCGGGACTGCTTTACAAACTCGACAAATTCATACGCCCTGCGTACTTTCTTATTATCCGTTCCTTCCTCACTAGTAGATCATTAAAAGTAAACCACAATGTTCTTATTCATCCCACTTCTCTCAGTCCATTGGTGTTCCTCAAGTTAGTATGCTCGGTCCCATCGTCTTACACAGTCTATACAGCTAACGTCCCACCCAATCCTAAAACTATCCTCACCATGTATGCCGATGACACATGTGTACTCGCAGTTAATGATAACCCTTTGATTGCATCCCTAACTCTCCAACACCACATCTTAACCCTCAAAGATTGGTGTCAAAATTAAAGCATTAAAATATATCCCAACAAATCTCATTAAATCACCTTTACACTTTGTCGTAAACCTACAGACTGCCCTATCTGAACATACGGCTAACTTGCGATCCTCACACAAGACTGAAAAGATGAAACTGTACATCGATTCCGACTTTGTATTTACTAGATAAGCAATCTAAACTTCCAATCCATTACAAAAGTCTAATCTATAGGGCTATAATAAGTTCTATCTGGATATACAGAGTTGAGCTTTGGGGCTCCACTAAATGAATGAATCCTTGCAATCCAAAATCCTTCATAAATTCCTCAATGCTCCTTACTTTGTCACATATAAAATCATCCATAAAGATTCTAATGTTATATTTTTAACCGATTTAGCCCGAATCAGATATCAATCCTTCCATTATAAACTCCCTAAAAAGACACAAACCCACTAGTTTCTAGCCTTGCTTCCTCCCCCATTTCTGAAAATCCTTCGAGGGAACTAAAAAGAAGATGGGCTCGTGACCTTTTAACTTCTGATGTAGAAATGTTATTAGAGTGCTACCAATGGGTAGTTCAGTTTATCTACAAGCCTGTATTATACCATTATAATCTAGCATAAAAGTTACTAGATGTATTTTTATATAAACACAGTAAATAAATGTCAATAAATAAAAAATAGAATTCAGAGTCTGTATTTTTTTCATTTTTCTCCCTTAGATATTCATCAAATTCTCTAATATTTTGTATTTATCTATTTTTTTATTGCTGTGAACAATAGGAACTGGTTATTTATTTCGAGTAAACAAAATTAAAGATACTTTAGGGGAAGAATTTTTGAAAATTTAGCATTTAAGCCCTGTTAAACTATTTTAATGAGTATAAGACCTATCACCCATTAAAAATCACTCTATTGTATATTGATAAACCGACTTCGATCAAAATCGCTAGTTCGAAAATTTATATTCATGAAAGAAATAAAAAAATTTTTTTTTTCCTTTGAATCTAATATTTTTATTAGCGTTTCAAAATCTAATAACTGATTCAGTTTAGTGTCTGTCAGTTGTCAAGTCCTTGTTCGGGGAATAACGTAACTCTAATATGAAGGTAATTTTCGGAGACTGCAGGCTGATTCCTAATGGTAATTATACCAAATTCCATCAACTAAAAAGTAGTTGTAAAAATTTTTAAAAAATTTTTTTATATTACCTATATTTTGAAAATTTTTCATGTGGCCCAAATTTTGAGGAAAGTTGATTTATATGAAAGTAGTTTATCTCCAATTTCATCCTTAACTTTTGGTTATATATTCGCAAAAATATTTTTCTTGACACGCGTATTTCATATACGGGTACTTCACTTTATTTTCAAACTAAAAATAACATTTAAAAATAATTTAATTAAATTCATTAATTTAACTAATAAAATTGGTTTTTAAAAGTTGAATTATAGGTAATTATGTAGAAATGATGAGAAGTATATCCTATTTACTTGGTAAACTTCTTTTTTTTTTTCTTTTTTTTTTTTACATTGTGTATTTCTTTCCAAGACATAGAGGTAGTGTTCGATGAAATTTTAACATTAAAGAACAGTTTGGAATATCAGAAGGTAATATTCATTTTTTCTCAACAACCAGACAATGTTATTCTTCCGTAATGTATTGGTTTTCACTATAGCAAAATCTTAACAATATTTTGTATCAAATTTTCCCAACTAATTCGAAAAAGCCAAAAGTTCGTTGATGCAATGAAGCCGGTGTATAAGGCGGGAAGAGAAGTGGAATAGGCTCCTGCGTGGGGACTTGAAACCGGTATTCTCAGTCGGCTCTTGATCTTCAGGACTTCGCCCTCCCAATGTTGTCGATGAGCTAGTCTCAATATAGCCGTCTCAAAGATCGCCAAAACATCAATGGGAAGATTTTTCTCAGCGTACTTATTGGATATAGGTGTGATTAGGGTACAGTAATGCTCGAGGTCTGACAAGAATTATGTAAATGAACTACATAAAAATATTCTGACAAACAGTACACTAACCAAAATATCTTCATCCTAAAGTTTCTCGAACAGGATTATTCACGAGAAAAGAATTTTAATGTTTATTCTTGGGTTCCTATTTAGTAGTGCTTACTTATTCAGCTTCGTAATTGTAGAAATATTTTTTTATATATATTCTCAGCATATCAAGGCTCATTGTGTTTTATAAGCGGAAAAGAAAAAAGGAGAACACAAGAGAGAGCTCTTTGACTGGCGGAAGATGACTCAATATTAAAATAGGAAACTCCATTGTGATGCAGAAATAAGAAACTTTCTACTCATGGATATTCTCGATATGGAACTATGATATGTTATAAATTTAAGAGATAGGTAATTAACATTAGGTAATTGATCATTATATGATCTAAATTGCAGGTAGAGTAAACAAATAATGGGAGGATAGCATGACATTTTACCACGTTGGGGCCACAACCTGGTTGTCCTATTGACGCCAAAATGCTACGTCCAGAACAAGCTAGGTTCTAAGGATAATTAATTTAGGGTTTTAAATATTCTGTTGATACAGGATGAAAAGAGATAAAAGAGAAACAGAAATAGAAATATTTTAATATTTCCTGAAAATAGACGAAACAATGAAGACATGAAATAACAGGTGAACGAGGGAGAGAGAGAGAGAAAAAAAAGGAAAATACGAACTCTTCTGTTTTATATATTAGTGTATATTTTATTTATTTTTTATTCATTATTTATTACTTAGTTATATAATCCTGTATTCGATTCACTGGCTGATAGTCTTAGAATAAGTTCAGCCGGACTAATTTGTTATTAATTGTGCACTCGTGTCATATATCAGAAAAAATAAATTTTATAATAAAGTTTTTAACATAAATTAATAATTTGTCTATAAATTATAAATTTTTTTTAGTTTAGAAGTGGGAAGAGTGGGGAATATTGCGATTGGCCAAGGTAACGAAGAAGATTACGACACCGATTTTTCTTGCAATCTTTCTCTCTATTCTACTTGTCTCAGACATGGCATGTCATTCTAGGGCCGATTTTTTCTCAGAATATCTATGTCGTTCATGTTTCCCTTTCAGGGATCAATCCTTCGATTCAGTGGCCTAGTCCTTTTGGGCCCGTTAGGAGAGAGGGAGAAAGGTTATCTAAGACCACACCCACTCAAAAAAATATAATAATGTAGTCTAAATAAATAAAACTTTATCCATTTTATTCTCAAAACATTTCTCATTTCTTTATAAGTCCGACGTTTCGGTCAATTCGGCCGTCCTCAAGGACAAACTATCAAAAACAGCTTTTATAAGGCATATGATCTTTAACAATTTCAAAAAAAAAAAAGTATTATTAATAAATTATCATACCTTACTAAAATTTTAGTCCATAAATACTTGAGTCCATTTACATATCAGAAAACATTATTGTACTTTGAATTTTAAAACAGACACAAGAAATCTGAACCAACACTATGCAGAGATATTAATTAACATTAATTTATGAAAAATATGGGATGAAATTAATATTGATAATTATAATTAACCTTGATATGAATTTTAATAATAAAATAAAGAGGAAATTTAACCGAAATATAGTTGCAATAAATAAATTAAATGCTTGACCTGAGTGTAGGAAGGGTTCCAAATATAGTTGTGATAAATTTTAACAAAGAAGGTTGAATGTGCTAAATAATTTTAATTTTGATTTTAATGTGAACAATTGACTAATTAGGTAATTAGATATAAGCTAAGAATTGCTTATTAACAAAATTATATGATTCCCTAATGTTTTAATGCTTCATAGGGTAATTTGTGGGCTGATATAAATGACCTGGGGAGAATAGCCTGCATAAATTTGTTCTTTAAATGATGTGGTTCTAAAATTTTAGTAGGGTGAGTAATATTATTATTTATTTGGAATTGCTAAAGATCTTTATAAAAGCTGATTGATTGTCCTTGAGGATGGCCGAATTATCAGAAACGTCAGAATTATAAAGGAATAAAAAATGTTTTGAGACTAAAATGGATAAAATTATATCTATTTAAACAATATTAACCAGTCTCAAGACAATGTTGGGATTATAAATATAATAATATAGTTATTTTATGTAGTTATTATTATATACCTTATATAATACAGATATTTTGTATTTTAAAAACCTGTGAATAGGTGACTAGAACCTCCAGAAACCGTAAAAGTAACGATTTTGATTAAACTCGTTATATCAATGTATAATTAAATTTCCTTCAGTCAGTAACGTGTTATCCTCATTAAAATAATCTAACCGAGGTTACATGCTCAGCATCAAAATGATTTCCTGAGAGACATACATATGTGCCGGATGAACGATTTCTAATAGGCTATTTACAATTTTTCTGAAAATGGATTAAAATTAATGGATTAATTAATTATATATTAAAAAAATTCCCAATTTTTTTTAGATAGGTGGACTCGTATTGAAGTTATCGCTATATTTACGATTTTCGAAAAAAAAAAAAAAAAAAAAAAAAAAGACCACGGAAGGCAAAAATTGTGAACGAATTTTTAAAATTTTTTTTGTTATGAAAATTCATATTTCCGGATGTCTCGAGGTGGGAATAACGCATATAATTTTATTCCTGCCAAGAATACAACAGTTTAACTAAAGGTAACGAAGCCGCAATACAATCGGGAAAGATCGTGCAGTCTCGGTATTTTCCGTTAGTTGACTAAACGTTTTTACCCCGCTTTGAAAGGTGAAGTAGGACTCCATGAGATCCCAGCCGCGTCACTAGTACTGGAAGGCCACTATATCCGAAATAGATAGCAACACGATTACATATAAACGGGTTTCGACTTTAACACATGCTATCAATGCAATACAAAATATCTTCTAGGAATTTATTTTTTCCAGAATTCAATATTTTATGAAGAGAGGATTTCAAATGAAAGAATAATTTGGTTCATTAATGAAATTAAATTTATTCATGTTTTATTTTTGTTGTTTTTGGTTATTAATTAGTATTACGAGGCAACCGGATATAATATATTTATAAATTCACTAATGTATGTTATTATATTAAGTATTGTTTTACACGAGGTAAAATAACTGTTCTTTATAATTATTGTTGAAATATTATATAACTAATTTTACTGATTTTATAACTGCGAAAAATTCTATATAATATTCTATTATTTATTTCTATCTGTCAGATTTATTTTTTATATATTGATTGTAAGCTATTTTTTTGTATACCGTACCTTTTGCCTTTTAGAAGAGATGCAGGGAGTGGGTATTTCCACAACAGGGTCGGACACTAGCATTCATGTAATCCGCTATTTCTTTTTCAAACTTTTTGCTCATCAGGTTCTTCCCAGTTCAGGAAGGGTCGGAAAAAACTAGTATGCTCCGAATATGGGTGTTTTTAGTCAACTTTTTCTCTCTCTTTTTTTTTTAATCTCATTGTAGACATTTCCATTAGCAGCCAATACTTCTCTGCCTCTTTTAAATTTCCAGTGAAAAAGAATTAAATTTCCAACTGAAGCCTTGTTCTGTACTGTAACGTATAGATAGAATATATAAAAACAAATAAATAAAAAAAAAATAAAAATAAAAACTATTCTAGAACAAATATAACCTAAATAAATAAAAACAAAGATTATTTCTGGTCAAATGTCCTATTACAATAAATAACCAAGCAAATAAATTATTAAGTATTAGGCATAACTGAAGTTCTTTCCGTTCCGGTTACAACATATTTGATCAAGTATGCACATAATCATTTGACGCATATTTAGCTATCTCTTTTTTTAAATAATTGTATACACATTCATCAAACGAATGAACTGAAACGAAGAAGATTCAATAATATTTGAGATGGCCTTAATAAGAATTTTAATGATGTTCATCTCTGTTTGCAAGGAACTAAATCGAACTGTTTTTGGACCGAATGAGAACTGGGCATGAAAAGTCGTTTACCTACGAAAAAATCTCAAGGAAAAGGCATATTTTGAACCCGGAAAACCTGTTTTGTTCACCTCTAAACCGAAGTTGAGTCTGAATAAGAAAATGTGAGGACGTTGCTGGACTCTGTTGAAACCGAACGAAAAGCTAAATTCGAGGAGGTACTATCAGGTATTGAATAATTTAAAAACAGTACTCCAAGAAAACAGGTAAGCGATTTTCAACAGGAAAGACATCATACTGCTTCAAGATAATATCACCCGTGTACTGTTTGAGGACTCATAAGAAACTAACAGAGCTAGGCTAGGAAATGCTATCGCATGCACCGTACTCCGCAGACCCCAGGGGTCTAGCAAGGCACTGTTTTACCAGAAACTTCCACTTGTTTTTTCCTTACAAATTATTCCGGAGGGCAAGAAATTCAAAAATGAGTTAGATAACAGATTTTCACCTCTATGGTAAATCATTTTTTTTAAAAATTGGATACGCAAATTGCCACTACGCTGACAAGAAGTCATAAATATTTATGGCAATAATATTATTCAAGCTATGTAAAATTTTTTTTGTTGTACTAAAAACGGTGAGAACATTTCGGTAGACCTAATATATACATAGTTACCAATATATTAGAACAATTAGAACAAATCGAGTAATTGTGAAGTAATACTACATAATCGATCGTGGTTCTTTTACGTAAGGAGGAACCTACCTGTGTGAGATAAAAAATGTTCTATCGTATTTTTTTTTCCTTTCCCTAAAAATTGATTTTTATTCATTCAGATTTTCTACCATTCTACCGCTCTTTCCTCAGAGTGTTTTGGAATCCTATTGGATATTTCACGGTACTTGAGACTATCCAAGATACGAGGGTAAGTCAATTATTATTCGTAATATAGTTATAAAATTTTATTGTAATCAAATAGGAAACTTACAAGTACATCATTTTTCGACATAGTCCCCTTGCTTTTCAACGAACTTGGTCCATCGTACAAGCTTCATGATGCCTTCATAAAAGAAGGTTTTTGGTTGAGCTGCGAGCCAGGAATGCACCACTTCTTTCATTGCTTAGTCAGAAGTAAATCGACGACCCCTTAATGCCTCTTTGAGTGGACCAAACAAGTTATAGTCAGAAGGGGCAAGATCAGGACTATATGGAGACTATATTTTCTTTACGTACTGTACCGAAAGTCTTTCATGAAGTTCGGCCTCTCATCACTGAACGTTGCTCTTCTTCGGTACAAACAGAAAATGGATCAGCCACGATTAACAGCACGACAGCGATAACAAAACTAACCTAGCAGCTTGAAACTTGCATAAACTTAAAACAAATAAACAAAGCATGTGTCAACGCAAAACGACATTGCTACCAGCATAAACAAAAATATAACTAAATAGCGGATAAATATTGTCTTACCCTTTCCTCCTTATGTATGGAGTTGGTAACCAAGTACCGATCGTCTGGTATTGCTTCCTCTCTTCATGTTTCCATAATTATATCATAGATAAATCTTATACGGCTATCCTCACTATATTTGAACAGTGCTGAACTTATTCCATCTATTACAAGAGCTTTTTTATTTTGGTATTACATATTCTGCATTTTAAATTTTAGATCGCGATTTGGGATTTCGTGTCTCGCTACTCTAACGCCAGAGCTACTATCATTCAAAATTCATTGAACATTTCCACACTTCCATTGTTTAATTTAACTTCTGGTAGAGAAGGTTGAGACTGCCTTCGCTGTTTTTACATGCACTGGAGTTGTGCTTGAGTATTTTTCGGCTATGGTTGATGTAGTAGAATTAACTTATTTCATTATGCCTTCTAATATTCTCTATCCATTCCGGTCCTTCTCCCAGACTTTTTTCTTCCTCTTGTTTTCTTCCATTCTTCTGATTCTGTATTCTTCTATTGATGCGCTGGTGTTTCTTCGTTGGAGCATCTGTCGGTGAGCATCATTTTTAATGCGTTTGATTCCCTGGCTTTTGTCGCCAAACCTTCCGCACAGTAGCTTGATAACCAATAATTTCTGGAGAACTATCCGCTATTGACTTCTCGCAACTTTTCATCGCTTGTTCAGGTCTACCGGTTTGCTGAAGCTTTCTATCTAACTATCCATATTCCTAGAGAATCATTACCCTTATAAGCTATGAAATCCACAAGGTATAACTTACTCGTTAAAGTCCGACCTTTACTATTGGTATTCTCGCCTAGATTTGAGCAGGGTAGTGGCCAGGGTAAATATTTGTTCCTCATTAGACTCAGACATTCTGGAGACTTGAAATTTGCCTTGATCTCATCAATCCATGGTCGCTCAATCTACAAGTCACTCCTCCAAGTTACAATATGTATACTAATATGAGAGAACATGGTGATTGAATCTTTTACTGCCGTATTAAATCCGTCTTTCTGAAAATTCCCCGAATTCTGTAATAGCTGAAAAAACCTTTCCTCACAATAACCTGCAAAACTTGGTTGGAAGCACATTTTTTAATTTTCCAACAATTTTGACCGGATTTCCCTACCGTACTAAAATGCTTCAAGCTTCCTGAAATATTTTAATTCTCTCAACTGTTTTGGATTTTAACTAATCACTTATCTCTTGCGAAGGTTGACACTTGAAAACAATACATTTCTCTTTCGGATTTATAAACTGTGAGGGAGTGACACCCCCATACTCCTCTCACGGTGACCTCTGTGGTTCAGAACCTTATTAATATTTAACGGGTTATATAATAATTCTTTAACTTTTTTTCGACTCATTTGACTTCATATTGGGTCATCATACTAGATTTTCTAAAAGACCAGATTGTTTTTTTAAACAAAATATTTATACTGATATTTTATATGAGACCTGAAACATATATTAGGTTTAACCTGATTTTGGATATGGGGTAAACATATTTGACAAATCCCAACCTATGTATGTATTCGCAGTATTATTTTCTTATATTATATTAATAATTAATTTTTTGGAAGATAAAAATTTACATGTCTTTCAAGACCTGTCCTAAAATTAAATGTGAAGAATAATTGGATATTTTCAGTATTAGGATATAAAAAAAAGAATTATTTTAATACGATAAATTTATGATTATTTCTTCTGGAATAAAATCAGAACTGTATTTTAAATTTATTTCAACGCTCTAAACTTCCCATTCACTACAAAAAATTAGTATACACTACAATAATCAGACCAATTTGGACATATGGAATTGAGCTCTGGGGCTCCACCAAACCATCAAATTCTTCCCGCATCCAATCGTTACAATCCAAAATCCTACGTAAAATCCTTGATGCTCCTTATTACGTCACAAATAAACTCATTCATAAAGACCTTAACATCCCATTCGTTGCAGATTTGACCCAAACCGGATATGCGTCTTTTTATTCCAAACTCCTTAACCATCCTAACCCATTAATTCTTAATCTTTCATCCTTAACAATCCCTGATAATCCTCCGAGGCGTCTGAAAAGAAGATGGCCACGAGACCTTCTAGTTTAAATTAATGTTTCAAGTACCACCAATGGGTGGTTCCTTCCCAAGATTTTCAAGTGTATATGAAACATACTACATATTTACTTATTGTATTATTTTGTACAGTTGTAAATTACAATAAAAAATAATTAAAAAAAAAAAAAAGTTTATTTCAAACACATTAAATAAGGAAATCAAAAGTTTCCGTAAATGTAGATGTTTCGTAAATTTTTATTGTACATATGTATGCGTATGTATATGTATATATACTATAATGTAGGTATAGTATGTACATTTAAGCAGATACACTAATTTATGGTAATATTTAAGTTTAAACTAAATTAATTGTTTTAATTAAATTATTAGATATTCTCGCTGTTCTTTAAAGAGAGGTATGTTTGATGGTTTAGCTCGTAACTTCCTGATCACAGAAACTTGTTGAAAACCTGTATCAGAGAAATAAAATTAATTCCACATTTCCTTTTGTGACGATCAGATTTAAATAATAACTGTATAGGATTTAGATTGATGTTTATTCAATTAATGAATGTTTTTTCATTTTGATTGAACGACAATTTTTTATAGACTTTTTTTAATTAGTGTAAATATCCCAGATTCAGAGATTAGCTCCTGCTTCTCACTATTCAATTAATTACTTTCAAAGTGATTATTTATTCTTGTAATACTTTTTTTTTTTAATATAACTATTATTTTTATAATTGTTCTACAAAATATATAAGATAACAATACGAGTTTATTCTGATTTATGCAGTATTTTCTTTTGAAATGTATTATTGTCGAGTAGAAATAAAATTGATGGTTTTTAAAATTTTATTTCTATAATAAAACAAAAGACTGATCGCGAAGAAAAGTGTCGGAAAAACTTGGCCCCTATCGCCACCCCAAAACTTTATTTGTTATTGTAAAGTTGTGAGAAAAGTAATTTTCGGAGGTCTTAACTGAAATTGCTCTAATAAAAGGCAAACTTTTACTTTGGAGTTTGTAGTTCTGCGTTTACCTACTTTCTTCAGACTTACCTGGTCCTTCCAATTAATAACGTCAATTTCTATTTTGTCACCAAAATTATTGGATGAGCTGGTGAGAAAACTTTTTTAATTAAATTTTTAAAAAAATATCTATTAATTAAAAACTTTTTCAAAATCCTTTATTACTTTATTAGCAATGAACGAAGTTGAATTTCCGACCCAGTGAATTGGTGAATATTGTTTCCGTGACTCATACCTTGGTCAATTCGTTTTTGTTTTTTTCTGAATGTATTACTTTATTTTTGAAAACCTTGAAGCCGCGTTTTTCTTCTTTTTTTTTTTCTTTCACATCACCGAACACGTCCAGTATTCGGAAATAATCTAAGGTGTTAAAACAATTTTCAGTTACTCTTTACACGCTAGTATATTAGTTTATTGTATATAGTATATTTTATCTTTCACTTGTATCAATGTAATTAATATGTTTCAATTTTTTATTTTTTTGAAAATATAATTTAAAATTTTAATTTTATTTACATATACATTTTTATAGATCAAATAATGGGACCAACATTCATCTCATTTCTGATATATATATATATATATATTTTTTATTGTTGTTATTTATCCATCGTTTTTGCGACGTTATTGATATTTTTTTTAAATATTTATAACTAATTCAATTTACTGCATATTAATTTTACTCAAAACTTTAGAAGAATAGTACTTAAGGTTTTTTACTAAGTTAAAATTTACTGTAGGTATAATTAATATTTTCAGAAATAAATATTGCTTCAGAAATTTTTCTTCTAAAAAAATTATCTTCCTTATGTATTACCTTATATTTTCAAAATCAAAATTATGTTTGTTGTTTAATTATGTTACTCATAACACGCTTATAAAACTATTATTATTATTTATAACTCCATTCCTTTATTAATAATTAACAACTAATTGATGTATACAATTATGTAACAGTATACCCTTCCAATCTTCAAATCCCGTATCTTCGACTACCTTCTTTTGGCCACCCAATTCCGGAAGAATAACAATTGAAAGTTTCAAAAAAGCTTTATATATTTTCTGTCTCAGATTTTCGTTTATAATTGTAAATATGTACATTAGCAGAAATTGAATCTTTTCATTTATTATTTTTTAGTTAAATTGCATTTGATTTTTTATCATTTTTTTTTTTATTTATTATCAGAAGTCATCTTATGTTTTATGACATGACATGTGGTTTTATTTTATATGTTCTATCATTTTTTTATATATTCTGTTAATTATTGTTGTTTATTTGTAATTTCATCTTTACTCTAAGAATCTAGAGCCTAATTTTGACGCCTGTATATTATTCTCAAGGGATCAATCCCAGAATAAATAATAACAATAATTATTATTATATTTTATTAACAGGTTTTCTTCTATGTTCAATTATAATATTATATGATTTTGAATACCCTAACGCGTGAACGAACTTTTAACTCTTATTTTTTACGAAATTTTTTACTTATAAGGTAAGTGACCCAAAATAATTTTCATGTCTGATTATGTATGTTTGCTAGTGTAAATAACGTTTCTAAATAGGAATCTAGAGACTAAACCTGAAACTACAAATTTCATTCGATTCTCTAACAGTAGTCTTTAGTTGTTTAGTAGGTCGCCAGACGTTTGCACATGTTTGATGTAGAAGTATATTCATTTATTACTGTCCATAGAATTTTGGTAAATATATTGTATGTTTCTTTTCTACCTTGTGATTTATAAACAAATGTATTTTGACCTGTTGTGGCTAACATGCTAAAATGATTAGCTTTTTTCGTCGCTTTATTGGAAAACTAAATTCCCTTCTTTAGAAGAACTTTACATATTGGTATCATTAAAATTTTCCTATGACTCGTCCAATAATACCTTTCGTTTTTCATTTCCAAAACTACATCTAAAATATTTGTAAAAATTCTTTCAATGGAATCACAAGCTTACGAATATAAAAGAATCTTTTGATATATCTCCTGGCTTCTTAACTGTATCGTTATTTGTGTCTCAGTAATACTTATATAATGAAAACTTTAATATTACCAATCTGTAATAATTAATATGAATGAAGAGTTGAATTGTTAAGAGCTTTAGTTGTTAATTTTTTTTTTTTAATTGAAGCTGTTTCCATCCCCAAATCAACACAACTAATTCAAGGAATAAATTTGAAAATTTAAAAATATGTACATTCTGAGAAAATTATAATGAAAATTTTAAACTAGGTGTTGAGAAATCTTAACCTACATAGTAATGCATAAGCATAGAATATAATGTAAAATGATAACCATCCCATATCTCCAACTAAATTACGTAATTTCTGCAGCGATTATAAACCGTGATGTCTGTTTTTTTTAAGTCCATTTATAAGGATTGATCTGTAATTCAATATCGAGTTAACACATCGCCATAAAATTTCAAAGTTTCCTAGTCTGTTCCTATACATCTGTTTAAAATTTGAAGAAAACCAGAGATGGCATAGATCCTTATCATCTCAGGTCTTCTGTATGGAGTTGACATGTATCCGAATATGTTATCTTATCAGTGTTTTTGAACATAAATAATCATTTTTAATCATACCAGATCGGACTGGTGGGTCTTACATGATTAATGTAATAGTTACATTATTTTTTTTACAATTGATTATGGGGGGAGTATAGTATCATAAAATCCCTTAATATATACAACGTTATAAATAAAAAAAAAAGATAAAATAAATATATAAAAATAATAATTCTTAATAAGAGAGAAAATAAATTAATTAACAGAGACAATGACATTTATGGATTTAACAAAATGAATAATTGATTTCTAATGGGAAAAAAGTTAATTTAAGTAAAAGATACAGAGAAAAAAATACCCATAAAATACATAAACCAGTTGTTCCAATGAAGGCCCATTAATAAAGTTTGGAATTAGTTAAAATTATTTTCGGTAAACTTTACTTAGAGGTCTGGCTGGCAGCTCTATAACTTGAAAAAAACATGCTTCAATTATACTAAAAATATTCAATAATTTTGTGCTTAAAATGTCCATATAATTTTAATTTATTTTATATTCGAAAAGAAGATGGCCTCGTGACCTTATATTGCAAACTGTTTTTAGAGTTCTACTACTGGGTAGTTTCTCTACATCCTGTATCATATCATTATGTCATTATGATCAAATTTACTGGTTGTATTTTTTTATACAGTTGTATATATCAATAAATAAATAAAATAAAAAAAAAAATTTATATTCAGCTTTCTATTATATTTTTTCTGCAACAAAATTCCTGAAATATGTCTATTAAAATTACTTCTATGTTCCATGTGATCTTACAAGAAAAGAATCGAGTTCAATTGAACTCATCAAAATTTCTATATATAAAAGGTCCCATTTAGAATTAGTATCACTAATAATCCCACAGCTTAGACCTTGAATAAATATTAAAAGTCCATAAAACTATATAAATGGAAAATTTAAAAATCGTAAAACATTAAAATAAAAAATAAAAAAATAAGTGGTTATAAAAAACGGTGAAGGTAATAATAATTATGATATTGTGATCAATAATTTATAAGAATAATTAATAACATTATTTATAAATAATTAATAATTAAAATTATTGTAGAAAACTTTTTAAGACCTAATTAAAACCACATTATATATGGCTAAAAACAAGATAACAACCATAATGGATAAAAGGAAATGTAGAATAACAAGATAATTAGGAGATGAAAGGTAATATAGATACAAAAGTAGTATTCCTGGATAATGAAAGTATTACAAGGAGATAAAAATCTGTTTGGGAATATAGTGATATTAAAATGATGAAAGAGAGAAGAAAAACTATATACATATGAAATAAAAATAAAAATTATTTAAAATTAAAGTTATGAAAAAAGTGAGAAAGAAAATATATTTGTAATTAATTAAATATATAAACAAAATAACTTAATTAATGAAGAAACTATTTCTTTTGAAAGGATGAGAAATGATTGAAGATCGTACTAATTAATCCCCTACTATATATCGTATGTTAGTGAAAGCAAAAATTTGAAAATGAACCTTTGATTGTAAAAATTTCAAAATTGTCAAATATTTCTGAAAGTTCTTCTAGACTATTGACTATGCATAAAATCATCTCTAATAAGAAAAGATTTCCTGAAAAATGGAAAGATGCCAGATTGATTTTAATACTTATAGCGTTTCCAGCTCATCAAGACTCTTTCAATAATGAGCTGAGATTTAAAAAAGATATTTTAAAAACTTAATAAAGAACCATTTCACAATTTCTGACCTATTTTACTTACCTTATAAATTTTTTTTTAGAGATTATTGCTTGACTAAAATATAATAGAACTAAGAATCATTTTCTATCTATCCCTTGTTCATGTAAAGGAAGTTGTGAGCGAATTTATAAAAATAAATATGGAATTCATATCACAATAAAAGATCGTATATTAATGGAAATTATTGTGTTGATAAAAAATATTGGATCTGAGTTTTCAACAGAAAAGATTTTTTTAGGTCTCCTTCCGCACTTAACGAAAATATCACTTTATGTTATCAACATTACACTTTTTTAAAAGTTTTACAGTCGTATCAATAAAATAAAATAATAAATCAATGTATCAATAAAATAAAATAATTATTAATATCTGCTTGATCGTTTCCTTGATATTGATATTACAGTTTTATAGGGTTTAAATGTCGAATTTTCAAAATTGATCCCTCTAATGTTCTTTTAGTTTTGATTATTTGGAATAATTAACTGTATCTCATAGTTAGTGATGATAAAAATAGACTATTACAAACTATAATATATTGAATTAATGTTCTTCCAGGTTTAAAAAAAAATATTCTGGAAATAATAATAGTAATATAGATGATACACCAAAAGGCAAAGATTAAAAAAAAATAATATCTAATATGAAAAGTTACAGAAGGTAATGGAAAATGACGATGACAGATACAAATATTCTACAAAATACTTACCTATCTTTGAAATTTCGTCTATAATTTTTTTTAACTTTTTTTATAATTATTATTTTGAGGCCTAATTTCCGAAATTTTTATTAGACGTTATTTTCTTAAAATACGAAATTTTTAATAGTCCTTATTGTCTTAATTTCCGAATTTTTTCTTCATTTCCGAATTTAAATGTATAACTATTAAAAATGGGAACTTGTGGTAAAAATTTATGGTAAAGTTTTGAGTTATTCAGAAATTCGAAAAAACTATCTACAGTCTGTTCGTAATTCATACAAAGATTTGATGGAGTCGTATGCTAGGCATTCGGTTAAAATGTGTTTTATGATAAGTCGCGTTCCGCAAGTCTGGCATACGGAATTATATAGTAATGAGGATACATATATGATAATGATATATGTATTATATATTGTTATTATTCTATGATTATTTATTTTTGTTTTTTCACAATATCTGTAATTCAGTTTTAGTTTAGATTATTATTTTTTTTTTTTTTTTTAGATGTTTCTTATATTTTACTATATATATGTATATAAGAAGTTTTTTAGTGAGTGTTAATTTGTTCTAGGAATAAAGAACTATACAATGTTAATAAAGTTTGTAGTTTTTCTGCTAATGTTTCTTTTTCTGTTTTTTTTTTTAAATTATATTACGTGATTAATACTTACTAACTTCATCGGGGAACATATCTTTTACTTGATTAAGGTATGTAAAAAACGAGTGAAAGAAAATTATTAATAAGATCGCCAAAGTAACTTCATATAAAATGAATGTGGAATGTAATTGAAAAAATGAAATCAAGTTATTTTTTGTTAATATCTTTAAATTTCCTCTCATTAAATAGAGATTAGTTATTTTTTAAAAGTAATAATTTATTTTTTATCATACACAATATCTTTGTATTTTTTATAGTAGGCTGTTAATGTGTTACAGACACCGTGCTGGCATAGTCCGGCTCTGAATTTATCATTTTTTCATGTATCTATAGTTGCTACGAAAATAGTCAGTTTTTACTTTTACTTCGAGAGAATTAATTTTAGCTTAATATAGAGTGGTATGTGAAAGTTGTGCGATGCGCGTATTAGACCATATTATTTTTTTTTTTCCAACATTATTAAATATGATGAGATCTAAACTATTATTTTTAGGAGAAAAAATATCGATTAATGAATCAATAAAATTAAAATTCTTTTTTACTCGTTCTCTCCGACAACGGAAATATCAATGAAAACTTCAGACAAGACTTCAGACTGAATAGAAAGTATTTTCCAGGAAGCATGTTACCATTGGTCGTAGAAACATAAAATGCAAGACGTAGTGTCAGGAAATCGAGTGGTAGCTTATGTATTCTAGAGTATGGGGAAATTTCGTTTCGTATTAGATAGATCTGGACCACAGAAAATTTTCTCACATATGAAATACGGTCGAGTTCATTACCCATATTATGTACTAAGATAAGGAAATCGACTGTTCATGTGCTTCTAGCTTCACAACTTAAATTTATATATATATACATATATATTTTTATAACTCATATGGATATTACTAAGCATGTACATATACTAATTACTAATTATTATTTACCTACACTTCTAGTTTGTTTGATTGTATTATTTTTTTTTATAGTTGTTTATTAATATTGGATTCAAAAATTTTAATTTAAGTATAATTTATATTAATTAAGATGTATAACTTTTTTTCCCTAATTTTAATGAAATTTATAACCATATTATAGAAATATAATTAAATTTGATGTATGATATAACTTGGTAATTACTTATGAATAAAGTATTCATTGGTTTCACTTCGATCTCTACGTTAGAAGATCCTGAAATTTCTATATGGGTGCATCAATAAAGAAGCAAGTATAGAAAATAGTGGGTTTGTGAAAGATTGGAGTTAATTGCGGAATTAAATCTAGCTAAAAATTCGAGATTTTGGTCATCATAGATTATATATTCATCGCAATAAAAATTAATAAAATATCATGATGTTAGTTCATTAAATAATCAGTATTATCAGTATATAGTATATAACGTAAAGTACATGTGCATTTATTAAAAATATTCTAAAACGGTATTTTTTATATATTTTATACGGTATATTTTAAAATTTTTTTTTATTAAATATTTCAACTTTTTTAAGGAAAAGTTGATCATTGTGAGTGAGATAATAATATCAAGTAATATTTATTGAAAAAAATAATATAAAGTGTTTTATGCAAATTTATAAAATTAGAAATTTACTTCGAAGTTTGGAACAAATATTTTTTACCGAAACTACCTAAAATCTGAATGAAACCCTTCATCGATTATTTACCTACGTATGAAATGTATAGTTAGGGAATGTTTTGCGATCGTAAAAAATTTCGAATTCCAGTGTTAGATGGGAATTTATGTTTTGAGATCCCGTAAGTCCAAATAACCAAGTCTAGTAAAATGTTCGTTTTGAAACTGAAACTATATAGTTAGAACATGTGTATGGGATGTTACCGGATTTTTTTCGTTAACATCGACCGGCTAGGACGCCACCTTATTGAATAGATTTCACTTTTTTTTTTTATTTTCTCGAAAATCATTTCCCAGTGAATCAAAGTTCATAAGTGTTATTTAACTCCGAATAGGTTTTATTCTCATTAAAATAGTTTAACAGGACTTATGTGTGAATATTTAAAAAATCTTTCTCATTTTTAATCTGATTACTGACAGCTGGGTAGTTGATTACTGACATCAATAAAAACTTATGTTCTTATAAAACAAAATTGGCTTTGAAGAAGTAATTCATGATTTCTACAACAAAAAATTTAGAATACTACCTCTTGTAAATTTTAACATGACTTTCACTCTTTTTTAATCTATTCTCTAATCTGAGAGGATCTTTTTTCTTGGTCTAAGTCCTTCATTGAGGGCCTGAGCAGAGTGGGAATGTCAATATTAATTTGTCACAACCACAGAGAAATATATTTTTTTATACAGGTAACCTACCTATTCTAACTAGAATAGGAGAGTCAAATTTTCATTTCGTGGAGCCGCCACGAAATAAAAACCAACCACCCAGGCCGGATGGGGGAAACTGCAGTTGTGAGGTTGGTAAGTAGACGTCTTAACTCCCTCAGCTACAAACGGTTTAGATGAATATTAACTGACATAGGTGCGAATCAAACCCCCAACCTTCTGAACTAAACGTTTGGGGCCCTTACCCCAACATGTTCAACTATCAGTTCCTTCCCATATCTTACAGCGCAAAAAAACATTATATTGCTAAATATTAAGCTTATAATCGGGTTGCTACATTATACAGCATACTAATCAATCAGTAATCTGACATACATAAATTACTTATTTTTATATGATATAATAAAAAAGAAAGAAAACATTATTTTTTTCCCAGTTTTCTTATACAATCAATTCCAGTTTACACACTAAATACAAATATTTCAATTTATTCCTTTTTTCTTTCCCTTTCTTGTCCCTTCCATTTCTCAATTTTTATTTAATTTAATCTACAGATTCACTCTCTCGAATTCACCCTCTCAGATCCTCTCCAGTAACTCTTTAAACAAATTCGCTATTAAACAGCAATGTGAGATCAAACCAAATAAATAATAGTCACAGCAGTAGATCAGTTTACAGTAAAACAAATAAATACATTTTAGCAAAACACAACTAATACATAGATATAAAGGAAAATTTAATAAAAATTTGGTTAAAAGAAATACTTAACTGGATAAATAAGTTTAAAAAATAAATAAGTAAATAAAAATAATAATAATAAAATAATTTAATGAATAAATAAGTGAAAACACGCAAATCGAAAGGTCCACCTATTGAAATAAATAAATAAAACAGTGAATAATCCAGAGCTAATTCCCATGCAGGTGATGATGTATGATCCCCAGGGAGTCCAAAATAACAACCGACGTTTCGCTCTACTTTACAGGACTTCATCAGGGCTGAGTCCCCTATAAATTATGATCATTAATGCATTTATAATTATTTATATTTTAGTTGTAGGATGATGGTCCGGGTGGTGGTTAAGAAAGCTTGACTTATTACTATTAATTGCATAAGATAAACTTAATTTTCCAATATTTATATTTTAATATTACAAGTATTTTTAAATAATAAGCTGTTTTAGAGTTCACTTGTAAATTATAGCTACTTATCTCATCTCATCGCGTATTTTTATTTCAAATTAGAACTACGTTTCGGGCTTTTCTTGCCCATTATACTTTTTTTTTCTAAAATAAAAATTATGCATAATCAATAGTTTTTTTTAACGGTTATAAATTGAATTTCAATAAATAATATAAAAAATATATGTATATAAGAAGTTTTTTAGTGAGTGTTA
>NW_027106485.1:539889-540395 GCF_000696795.3 Halyomorpha halys
AATATACACTTGTAAATTTCAATAAAAATATTAAAAAAAATATTTATCATCTGAATTTTAATGTATGCATACAGTCTTAAATATATGTAAAAAGTCCTGTATAAAAATTTGCTATTAAAATATTTTCTTTTATATAATGTGATATTAATATTCTATTGTTATTTATTATTTTTAAATATCACCTCCCAATTAATATATATTTTTTATGTTCATCATGATGGTCATATTTTAGTGTACTGGGCCCTGAAATGTTGTTGCTTTAGTTATTTTGCCTAATTCAATCTTTTCACTTTAATTTACTAATTACTTATTGTTTCAAAAAGTTATTACAGTAATTATGTCAACATAGCTGTGTAAATATATTTTAATTTACTTGTTATTAATTTTTGAATCATATATTAAATCAGTTTCCAACCGTCCCTCTATGCCACAACCCCTGATGAAGACCTGAAACTCAGGTCGAAACGTCGGCATAAAATAAATAAATAAACCAAATAAAATTTGGC
>NW_027106485.1:540487-552904 GCF_000696795.3 Halyomorpha halys
GACCGCACCCCCCGACTAACTTCTCCAATAATTAAAACTTATAATACCAGATAAATATATAACTAACACGATCAACGATTTTGTATCATATATATTTTTTCCTTTTTTAAAAAATAACATATTTTTGGCTGAAAATGTTCTGGTACTAGGTTGAACTCTGCACCACTCAACCTATTCTTAACCGTTTATTCTTACTCTGTTTTTCGAACCATCTATTAACAATTTTTCATAATGTTCTTTTTTAAAATTACATTTGAAGTCTTAAATACCTCACAACCCTGGTTTATTGGGTTCATCTTGCCAATTATCCCTAAAAAAATAAGTTAATTTTAATATAAGCCGTTGAAAAGGGGTACCATCTGACAGTTATTGGCAAGAGTGTGCGGTGTCTCCTATCCGCTGGACAAAGACCCTATTGAAAAATTCCGTCTATCTGGAGTCTCGTCCAATACAGTTCCAGTATAGGTTCCTCGGCAATACCTGTTCTGCACGGCTGCAAATCTCTGTTGGAATATCCAAATATCTGGAATTCGTTTACCGTTTATCCTCTCCGAATGAATTATCTCAACCCAATTTTTTTTTTAAAAGAGCAGTTATACATCATCTATGTTTATACCATTTAGAAAAAAAATATATCTAAATCAAACAATAATTGAAATCTGGATTTTTCTGGATCATAAAAACAAAAATAGTCTAAGGAAATTTTTCCCAACCTGCCCAACCTAAAATCCAAGTATTAGCCCCGATATAATCTTACCTTTAAAGCTTCTAACGAATAGAGCAGCCTTAAAAAAAAATTCAAAAGTTTAATCGAGCGACATTGAAATAGAGGTTTTTTTTTTAATCATTTATTTATTGTTATTTACAACTGCATAACATATATACAACAAGTAAATTTGCTGTAGGTGAGATAATAACATGATATAAACGTGTGGAGAATCTACCCACTGATAGAACTCCAATAACATTTATTGGCCGGTGTTATGAATTAAGAAAAATAATATAGAATCTTGTTTATTAATTAAATTACATAATTAAACATGTTTAAAAATGAATGGAACTCCAATGGAGAATGGATCTGTGCGAGCGAATGAAGAGGAAATAAAGAAAAAGGATTCGGTTTGTGGGAAGGAGCAGGTGCCCACTTAAAATTAGTTTTTGTCCGTTGTAAATTACTGACAGAGAAAAATACTTTCAGAGTCATTTAAGAAGAATCGCGAAAACCACCTGAGTACTATTTAGTTCTGTATTTAAGTTTAAAAAAACATATTACACAACTAGATTAAAAATTGAGATATTTTTATCATAATATAGATGAAGTTTATTTAAAAAGTGTACATACTCTATGCGAAACCGCATACTGTATTTATGTAATTTGGTGTTAACATTGGAAAATATTATATAACTATACTAAAAACATTTTAACAAAACATTACCGAAACAAAAAAAAAAAATTAAAATTATTATAGACTAATTATTTCATACAATAGACAATAAGAATTAAAAAGGATATGGATTTATTAATTTGTTACCAATCATATTTACATTCCATTTAGTTAGTAATGTTTAACCTCTTACCACTTAAAAGTTTAAGAATGATATTTCAACATAAACTTTTATTAGAAAAACAACATTTGTTAACTAAAAAGAAGAAAAGTGATTTTAATAAGTTCAAATAAATATTTTTAAATATAAATATGCAAAATATATAAAAATACATATAAAAAATTGATAACTGATAATTGAAAAGTAAAAAAAATTGAATTGATTGATACTCCTGGAATTAGATGGTAGTAGATTGAAAACAGTGAAAGATGAAACATAATATCATGTAGTTAAGAAGATATGTATAATATAAGATATAAGTAGTGTCTAAAAAACTGAAAAAATAAATACATAAATTGAATCTACAAATTGAACAATATGACATACAATGAAAAATAGTGAGTGGCTTATATCTGAATTACAGTGTGAGTATTAATACTCACACTGTTCCATAGTATTAATACTCACACTGTCAACTATCTACACCTCATTACAAAATAATTAATCAATATCTAAACAATACAGTCCCTACAAATAATATTTTTATAATAGAAATTTTTTTTCAGACAGCTTATTTTTATACAAAAGAGTAGAAAATATTTTTTTCAAAAAAGTTTGTGCTGCCCAAATACACAGTATGCCTAGTTAGACGATTATTTTAAAATTCTTATAATGTATAGGTATAGTACTGTAAATTTACAATATATAATAATACATGATTTTTCTTTTGTTTTATTATTTTTTTATTTCTATATTTTTTTAAAAATATTTTTTCTCTTATTATTTTTCATTTTTTTCCCCATTATTAATCTATATATATAGTTATAATTCCTACCTTAATCCAATGCATTTTTCCAATTGGCATATTGATAAAAAAAAATCGTGAGGTGTCGTTTTTTATTTTTTTTGTTTATATATATTTTTATTTATTACTTTTGTATATATATCTATTACTTATTATATCTATTAATTACTTTTTACATATATTTGTTACTGTTTTTATCAATTATTTTTATCTATATTACTTTTTTTTAAATTTTATATTTATCCTCTGACCACTTAAACCCCCTAGTTTTTAACCTTGCATCCTCTTCCATTCTTGACAATCCTCCGAGGCGCCTGAAAAGAAGATAGCCACGAGACCTGCTAATGTAAAATGTCATTAGAGTGCTACCAATAGGTAGTTTCTCTACACACCTATAACACTGCATTTTAACTAAGATCAAATTTACTGAATTTATTATATAATATACACTTGTAAATTTCAATAAAAATATTAAAAAAAATATTTATCATCTGAATTTTAATGTATGCATACAGTCTTAAATATATGTAAAAAGTAATTAATAGATATAATAAGTAATAGATATATATACAAAAGTAATAAATAAAAATATATATAAACAAAAAAAATAAAAAACGACACCTCACGATTTTTTTTTATCAATATGCCAATTGTAAAATATAAACTCCATTAAAAGCTTTTAAAAATTATAAGTCATTTCAAGGTAACATTCACCTAAAAGGACCTGATAGCTGAGGTTGTTGGTGCTTGCTTTAAAAGTTTTGGATTTGTTTACTATCTGCAGCAGTTAATATTTATTTAACAGTGGCCTCGAGAAACGAATCCTAACATTCCAAATCCAAATTCAATGGAAGATTTGAGCCAAAATATAGAAAAAAATATTTATCTACTACAAAGAAACAAACCCTTTTCATCCTTTAAATTTGTTCATGAACATGTTGCGAGTTATAATAAATTATTATTATTACTGAAACATAACCAATACATGTATCGTGTATTATTACAAACATGTACAAATAAATGTGTTCTAAATTTTTTGGAAATAATTTGTTAAATTCATCGTTTCCAATCTTCCGAAACTGACGATTTGGTCACCCATAACAGTCATCCTCGTTTTAGAAGAAATTTCCTGAATAGTTCGTCATCAAAAAACCATTTTCATTTCAGGCATCCTGTTTGCGAAAATGATTCACAACGTTTGACACAGGAATTACTACGGATGAGTCGTCTGTCTTTAACGTTTCAGTCATTGGTGCTAAAGACCTTAACGGAATACTTGTTCAAATAGACCGATGAAAAAATAAAGAAGAGTTATTTTATTATAATATTATTACAAAGAAGATTTGAGTTTAGCATGTTCTTATAGCGTTTAAATAATATTTTTGTTGTTAATATTTGATTGTTGGGATATTTTTCAAACGTTGTTCGACGTTCAGAGAGTTCCAGATGAATCTTTCTCAGTCCATTGATCTAGTTATTTTTCCTTTATTATAACTCTCAGGAATAAAGTGGCTTTTTTTTTTTTAATGTCAAAGGGAGAATAATGAGGTAATGACAATATGTGATTATAGTGATATAGTTCTCTTCCTTGATTTACCCTCCGGTAAAAGTTTATAAATAAAATTAAGGGTCAGGTATTGTCTGGAAAATCACATTTTTTGGTATAGTTACTGTCTAATTATTCAGTAAGCTATCAATATCTTTTTTTCCCGAATCGCCATTCGCTCATTTCGTATTCCTTCTACAGTAAATTTTAAGCACATGCTCCACGATATTGTCAAGTACCTCTCATCTCTAATGTATTTGTAAAATCAAAATTGTTTTGTGATTTTTGAGTAGGCTATCTGTTCATGAACTGATTGAAAAAGATTACACTAGCCAGTTGAAAAAGAATGAATTATACTAAAGACGAAAAATTTATGAATTAAGAAATCTCAACAGTTGATTACTCAGTCAACAGCTGAAGTATGAAGAGAATGTTCATTTATTTATAAAACACCTTAGCTCACCGTTGATTCATAGAAAAGAACTAGTTTATTACAGTGATTCATTAAAAAATCATCATAAAAATGATTCTCATACGATACCTGAAAGCTGAGTGGAGAGGGTCGAATTTATTTATCCCACTTCCTTTCAATAGAAACCATGGAAAAAATATTTCAGCTAACAATCGTGAATTTTAATACAAAAATATTTAAATTCCATGACACTAACCCGCAATTTTAAAGGTTATTAATTAATACCTAGTAACTTTTACCTAGTAAACGAAGTTTGTTTTTTGTTAATTATGCAATTATAAAGTAAATATGACTATAATTAAAACTTTACTTTAAATTCTAAATAGATTTGTCATTTTTTTTTTTTTTTACCCTTACCTGGTCATTTCTGACATACAGGGAGATAATTATCCAATAGATAACCAACATATTCTAACTAGAGTGGGTGGGTCAAGTTTTCATTCCGTGGGGCAGCCACGAAATAAAAGTCAGGGGTGTTGACCCCCCCCCCCCTCGGCCATATTCGAACCGGCACCATGCAGACTCAAAGTCGCTGAGGTGAACCTTCAACCCACTCAGCTACAAACTGCCTCATTTTCAAATAAGCTGCCAATACAACTGGCGTTCCTACACAAAGGGGACATTTTATGTAACATTTTGTGTTAGTTACGATAAAGATTATTTTTGTGAACCCCTTCCAGGAAGGAACCGTCACTAGGAGTTTTGGAAAATCATAATTTATTATAGTACTTTTCTATTTATTGGAGAACCAATTACGGTGAAGTCATTCATAGGTATTTGCGTGTAAGAAACCACACTCATCAACATAATTAGACACATTTCATTTTGGAGGGTTTCCACACTTTCCACCACAGTGTGACGCCCCTTCAAACACAAATCTACTAAATAAGCCTCAAGACACTCTGAGTTTTGGTCTACCCCTAGAACGTTTACTCATCAGTTCTGTGTTTATTAAAATTTTCAAATAAAATTTTTTAAAAAACCTGTACCGCTACAACCCATGAAGGGTCGGGGGTCTAATTTGTAAAGCAGTACTGTTACTAAACCAATGGTTGTGCAAGGAGGTGATATAGTCAGAATCTCGTTCGACCGCCAGATTTTTAACCAATTAAGAGTACCCAATTTAAGAGGATGGGTGGACCCCAGGAGGGCTGGGTTCTGGAGCCAGAGTTTACTCACGGCTACAGTTTAACAGAGAACAATTTTCTGCCCAGCCGGATTCGAAACCTTGGAGTTAGCAGCCACGCGCTTTATAAAATAAATAAATAAACCAAATAAAATTTGGCATTGAATAAATCGTTAAGAGTACAATCTAAATTTTAATTAACAGTTATATTTTTATATTTCTGCCATACTTATCTAAAAAGAAAATTGTTAAATGTTTGGAACGTCAAATATTATAAATGTACTCTTCTGAAACTGTTAAAATTGGAGTTGGTCAATATATATACAGAAAGGGTAATTTGAGAAATTATTTTCGCAATGAATAATTTAGAAATATTTGTTCTGAAACGAGCGTTGAGTGAAAGTTGTCCATAAATTCAAAAAAAAAAAAAGGTTGGCATTGTTTTCATTGTGTGTTAAAAGTATTTCGAAATTCACTTTCGAAATATTATTTTCAATCAGGGGGACACTATCTTCCACTCGGCTCCATTAAATTGAGGTCCTACCGTTCATTTGAATTCAATTTAATCCGTCGCTTTCCTTATCGAGCATTCCTCCTTGGAATCCAAAGAGGCCGAGGAGAGGACTACCGGGAGGATACGGGCTGGGCCGAACTGGCCGGGGCATTAGGAGATAAGGTTGTTTTACTGGGCGTTTTTGATTTGGGACCACTCGAAGCGGACTCAGCATTTAGATAACCCCTGATGCATTTCGAAGCCGGGGGAGAGATAGAGCTGTCACAGCGGACCCCAATAACCACTCCGTCACGATAGGGATTTTCATAAACAAACATCCACGATAGGGAGACCCCAACGGCTATCCTCATAGATTAGCTTACTAAACGCTCAAGTCCCGCGTGTAGTATTTACTAAAAAATGAGATTGAATGGAGAAATAACTTATTTAATAAGCAATTCTGCCCAAATATATTGAGTTCCAATAATAGACAACATACTAATCGGCCTTATTGGCATAACATTTTTTTTTTTTTAATAACTTTATTGAAATTTACAACTGTATTTTACATAATACATTTAGTAAATATGGCCTTAGTTAAAATGGAGTGTTACAGGCGTGTAGAGCAACTACCCACTGGTAGCACTCTAATGACATTTTACATTAGTTGGTCTCGTGGCCATCTTCTTTTCAGGCGCCTCGGAGAATTGTCAGGAATGGAAGAGGATTCAAGGTTAGAAACTAGGTGGTTTGAGTGATTAGGGAGTTTATAATGGAAGTAGTGATATCTGATTCGGGCTAGATTGGTTACATAGGGAACATTAAGGTATTTATGTGTGATTTTGTTTGTGACAAAGTAAGGAGCATTGAGGAATTCGAAGGTTTAGTGAAATCCCAAATCTCAACTCCATATATCCAGTTTGGCCTTATTACAGTCATGTAGATCAGTCTTTTGTAATGTGTTGGAAGTTTGGCATAACAGAAACATTAAAATAATGTAATTAAGAATATTTATTACAACACGGTGTAGTTTTTTTCATAACTAAGTTACATTACATTTTTAATATGTTTCCTATCTATTCAATCCCCTCTATTCCACTCCTATATATCTCATATTTCTCTTTTCCAGTGATCTGACACAAATGTTCAGTTTATTCTATAATGTTTATAGTCTTGCCCAATGCTAAAATTTCCAATACGAACACAAGAAAATAAAGAATAAGAAGTTATGATAAATGAATTATAATTTTTTTTAATATTTATTATTATATCTGCCACAATCATGTGCAATAAGTAATTGTAATAAATTATCAAATTCATACCAAACATAAAAAATAAATAAAAATTGTGAAAAAAGTTACATATAAATAAATAAAATCGCTATATGTATATAAAGAGAAAGAGAAAGAAAATGGACATAATTAAACTATGTACATAAAGAAACGAGGATAAAATAAAATAATAAAATTTTGAACTAATATAACAATAAATAAATATTAATAAAATAAGCAATAATCACATTTACACTGCTATGTAAAATATTTATACTCTCGACCTGAGGATCCCCGAGCCGACACCATCCCCCACGCATGAAGGGTAGAGTAAGGCTCTTCTAGATCCCAGCGAAGCCCTCTCACCGCGTTACTGGTAATGAGCCAGTGGAGGCAGAGTAAGAGCGCTAAAGCCACAAACACTGTTGAAAATGTAAAAATTAATTAAAATAAAATAGACGTAGTAGTTGTTAAGTTCAAACAAATAAATATAAAGTAAAAAAAAATAAATAAGTTTTAATCATTACTGTAATATGTTAAATGTGCAATCACAATTTTCAGAAGAATATATTTTCTTCTTTACTTGGTCTAAAAAGTTTTTTGTGTGATATATTATTAATGTGTGTATAAATATTTTATTTTGATAAAGGAATAAACTTAATGGTTGAAAGTGAACTATGACCCCATAACACCATTGCTCAAGCATTAGCCAAGAAACAGGAAAATAAATTACGCGTCTAATAAACTTACTTTGCGTTGTTACTATAATACTAATAATAAATATAGCTTTTTTAACTTATATTAAATTATTACATACAAGTATAAAAAAAAAAAAAAGATTTCTTAAGAAGGACTCATTATTATGTTACAGTAGTAACATACAAATATGTTTATGTATCTTTAACCCTGAAGATATGTTTAGAGCCGTAAATGTCTATAAGGACATCCACATAATTAATAATTTAATATAAATAAATTACATTTACAACATGTAGTTTATGAAATGGAAGTTCCTTATAGAGAAGCAGTACGGTTTCTTGTAAAGTATTTCTTGCGACCATATCTTTTTCCGTCATTTATGAGGGTAATAAAATGCTAGGTTGGTTTATACGGTGGTGGATTTATTTTATTACATGTGATTCATTACAATTTGATAGTTTTGTATTATTACCTCTTAGTGTATGCTATCTCGAGATTGTTTCTATATACAAAGGATTTAGGACTTGATATCCTACTTTTCATGAATATTGGTGCATCTTACACAATGCTAGTAGTAGAAGCATATAAACATTTTAAATATACATTTTTCAAATATTGGCGTCATAATTTTTTGAGTTTTTCCAATCTCTAAGAACTAAATTTACTAAATGTATTGTTCCAGTACTTTATCCATTTTTAAAGATGTGCCTATTTTTTAGAAAAAAAAAATCTTCAAATTAATCAAGTTATATTTTAAATTGTACAATATTTCCAAAAAAAAAAACACAGAATTGTATTGCCTTTTATTTCTGGTAAAGTTGAAAGTTCTTTTTTTAATCATCCCACAGATATTCAAGAGTTAACGTCTGTGCCAAGACCATTCAAAACATAGTATGAAATATTTCTAATCATCAAGAACAAGTGGTAAAATTTTACCCTTAAGGGATTTGCGCTCTTGCTTAACATACTTGGAATAGAAACAATGTAATACCTTCAAAAACCAGAATATAGTTTATTAAAATGGAAACATTTTATTTTATTTTTGTTTATTTTTTTAAATTTAATTATTAATTTAAAACTTTTAAAATAGTCAGTTGGTAACAGAACATCATTCTTATCAGCCCTGACGAAACCCTGCAAAGTGAACGTTGGTTAACAATAAATAGTTTTCTTGTACTATTTTGATACCTTTATTGACCGCCATCCGGACTGTCTTCCTACTATCTACTTCATAGGGTCAACTATCTTATTCCAAAAAAGAAGAATACTTTGCGTTCTGTATAAAAACATTTTTTTCATCCGGTTAAAGGCGCCTGATAATTTTTTGAATTTATATTTCGGCTTCCTTAAGTATAAATGAATGAAGAGGACCCCTATTTTATAGTTTATATTGTTGATATCTGTGTTTCTATTTTTTTATCGTAGGATGAAAGAAAGTTTATTGATAAGTTGGAATTATTTGAACTACTTTCTAAAATTAATTTTAAAAACCTTAGAATCAACAGCTAATATAATTTAAACCTGTCTGCATCAAAGCCGTGCTGCAAATGTGAGTGCTATAAAGGAGATAAATAAAAGTTTTATAGTGTTTTATTAGTTGTTTTGTTGTAGTTACAAGTGCTATATAGAAGAGTTTTCTTATTATTTTATTATTTGTCAATGAAAGTAATGACTGTGCGAAGATGCTATTTGTTTTAGTTTTATTGTTACCTTAAGTCTTATTAGTTGTATGTATATGTATTATAGTATCACAGTGTTCGAAATGAGGCTAGTTACGAGGAACGTCCATTAACTGGCGGGGGAAAGGGAGTTACTGTATACAATCTATCTGCCTACAATCTACTTCATACGGTAAACTATCTTCAGTTGGTAACAGAACATCATTTTTATCAGCCCTGAAGAAGCCCTGCAAAGTGGAACGAAACGTTGGCTAACAATAAATAGTTTTCTTTTACTATATTGATACCTTTATTGACCGCCACCCAGACTACATTCCTCTAATTTTAAAAATTATTTTTTGAAACTTTTGAGTTCACCAATTCTTATTGACCAATACGCATGTATGTTCTATTATGCTTATACCTTCTTGCTTGAGGTATATGGTGATTCCATAATGGCAATCTATTCAATTTTTACCTCCACCTCCTCTTCCTCAGAGCTCCAATCCATCAAAGCCTTATGTGTCATCCGCCATTACCCGAGGTATCAATACATCAGTACATCCCAAGTACGGATCGCTGGATGTATCCGCTTTGAAAGTCATCCACTAATTGCCTCAGAAAATTCCTCCAGACGCCGGGCTCTCAGAAAAGATCATTTACAATTTTAAACAGTGCTCCAAGGTGAGATCAACAGCGGAAAGCGTGTCCAATTGGACGACATTACGTCTTAATTTTGATTGAGTTGTGATTCATCCACTCTTGACTCATATCCTTTTGGCCGAATAAGAGGTTACCTGCCAGGGCCAATATTAGTCAGTGTGCAAATTCAAAAATATGTCACATGTGCTTTTAGAATTATTTCAATTTATTTCTATTATTATGTGTAATTGTCTCTAATGAAAGAATTTAATTAATAATTTGATTTATACATGGTGTTTAAGGGTTAAGTGGCCAAACTGAGAACCTCAAAAAAAAAATTCTTTGAAGGTATGTCCACAAACCCATTCTTTAGGAGATATTCACACCTAATGATTTTCATTGTTATGAATTATTTACCTTATATGAAATAAATAAAAACTATTTATTTGTTCTTACTACTTTATAATTAAATGTAAACATTAAGACTCATATTAAATGTTGTTCAATGTGAAGGAATGTACGCAAACGCTTTATTTAGGAGATATAATACTAATATAGCCTAATATAGTTATCATTACCGACTCTTTAAGTTCACTAAAAGCCATGAAGATCGTTTACCCGAAACACCCGGTGATCATAAAAATTCACAATTATACCAACATGCTCGAAAACTTGGGAAAAACTGTTTTCTTTATATGGGTGCCGGGTCACGTGGGGATCACTGGAAATGAACTGGCGGACATTGCAGCTAAACAAGCACTTGCTCTTCCAGGTCAGGGCACGGCCATTCTGACACCACAAGAAATAAGTCTTCCAATGAAAAATGAGATATTATCTAGATGGCAGCCCATGTGGGATGAAAGCCCGCCAAGCAAATTAAAAACCATCAAAAAAACCACTAAACCATGGACCACATCATACCGTTCCAATCGCAGGGAGGAGGTAGCTATTGCCAGATTAAGAATAGGTCATACGAGTTTAACTCATAGATATCTGATCAGTAAGCAGCCACCTCCAAAATATCAATACTGCAACAGTATACTTACGATCAGTCATATATTTGAAAAATGCCATTTTTATTCTGCGAACTTGAGTAGATTGGGAGTAGGACCGAGTGTATCGGATGCTCTGAATGATGACCAGAAGAACGTGGAAATGGTCTTAGTTTTCTTAAAAAGGAATGGCCTTTTGAATAAGATTTAAACCAGAAAATCTGTTATACATAATAAAAAAATACCAACAGAAGTAATTATTTATTTTTTTTTTTTTCTCGAAATTATTTAAACTGAAATAGAATTATAGAAATAAAATATAAAGCACGAAACATGGGCGTTGATGACCTCAGGGTTTTACGCCCTTAAGCCCCAGACAATAACAACAACAACAACTAATATAGCCTTTTATCCCTAACTGTATAAAAACTATTGGCAACATAAGGATTAATAATATTTGGAATTAGCATTGAGAACTGTCAATAATATTTATCAGTTTGTAAGAGGCTTTCTCAGATTACTATTCATCATGCCATAAAATTTATACTAATGGTGAATATGGCGATATGGTGTTTGTGTACGGTTTTTTCAATGGTAATGCTAATGCTGCCCTTCGTGAATATGCCAGGCGATTTCCGAATAGAAGATTACTGAACAAGTCTATCTTTAGCCCCACGTTTCAACGTCTTAGAGAAACTGGTATATTTGCTATAATACCACGTGCTGGCGTATTTTTGCCCCTTTAGGAAATGAAGAAAGGAGTGCGACCATATTACAATATTTTGATGATAATCCATCTGGCAGTGTACGAAGAGCTGGAGCATAATTAAATATTATGCCAACTACAGTATGGACAATTCTTATTGCAGATGGACTTCACCCATAACATTATCAACGGGTACAAAATGTATTTTCGCAAGATTTTCGGCAAAGAAGACATTTTTTCAGATTGGTACTTAAATCAAGTTGAGATTCGATACTTAGGATATCTTGATAAGAGACTTACTTGGAATCCACACACAAGACTGAAGCGACAAGAAACTGCTCGTAGATTCCGATTGCTACAACACTTACTTAACTTCCCATTCATTACAAAAAATTAGTATACACTACAATAATCAGACCAATTTGGACATATGGAATTGAGCTCTGGGGCTCCACCAAACCA
>NW_027106485.1:553354-556726 GCF_000696795.3 Halyomorpha halys
AAAAAAAAAAAATCAAGTTGAGCATAATCCATAATTTTCAGGAAACATTCTCTGAACAGATGAAGCTATCCTCATAAGAAGAGGTATCTTCAATCAGAAAAATAATCACCACAGTAAAAAACTGGTCGGAGGAAAAGCTCCATGCAATTAGTGAGCATCATTTTTTATGGAGTTTTGTTGTAAGTTTTAGTGCAATGTGTGGTTGGGGATAATAAACAATATTTTTATAGGTCTGTATTTCTCTCCGCCTCGACTCAAATCTTAAGATATGAATATCTCCTAAACAAAGACCTTCAGAGAAAATGATTTTCTTGTTTTGAGATCATTAATTTATATTTTCAGTTTGGTCAATTACCCCTAAAAGACCATTTATATTATTGAATATGACATACAATTATTTAGAAAACAAGTTAGTTGAAAACTAAAACCTCACGAAAATGCATAAGTTCTTGTTTTTTAATAGTAACGGAAAAACAACAAAATCAGTGTTCTCTGGAATAATAAGATCAGAGTTATTCCAAATAACGAGAATTTCTGGATAAGAGACGTTATAGTCAGTAAATAACAAATTCTTGACATTAATGACATTCATTAATGTAATGTGCAAATTAATCCAGTTCAAAACAATGATTTGACCAATAATAATAAACCTGTCTGGAGGTATACATGTGACTCTTATTTCAGGAATTTAGAGGTCATTCATACGTATAAGGATAGTAAATAACTATTCTTGGTTCACCAGAATTTCAAGAATGTATTCTGACTTGCACATAATTACTGAAACACTCTCATCGTTTCTCTCTTACTCCCATTTCTGACAACACGTTTATTCAAAGAATAGGAAACTACGACAAGAAATCACTACCAAGATACACCCGTAAATGTACCGACCACTAATAGACAAAACATGAACAGAACTTTTTTTTGAAAAATTTATTTATTGGTATTTACAAACGTTTTAAAAATATATACAAGTAAATTTGACGTTAGTAATACAATGAAAAGATCTCCAGGCCATCTTCTTTTCAGACGCCTAAGAGAATTATCAAGTAATGAAGGAGAAAAAACAATGGATGGTTCGACAGTTTATGATGGAAGGATTGGTATCTCGTTCTGTCCAAATCGGCAACATATGGATTTTTGATTGTGAACATTGGATACGTGAGGAATTCGATGGTTTAGTGAAGCCCCAAAACTAAACTCCGTAAGCCCACATAAGCCTTATTAACGTCATATAAATGAGTCTTTCGTAATTAGTTCGAAGCTTAGACCGTTTGTCTAGTAAGTATTGTAATTGTCAGAATCGACGAGCAGTTTTCTTTTCAGTCTTGTATGAGGATTCCAAGTCAGTCTGTGCTTATATGTAGAACTGATCTTAACAAATTAGTTAGAATGTTAATAATGATTCTTAGAGCATTTCAAAATTCCTATCACAACTCACCAGTTAGTATAAGGTCAAGATAAATCGTCAATTTTGCTTACAGTAGTAAGTTAAACGCTACTATTGAACAGAATCTCGAAACGTAATCTTTAGTATTGCTGTAACATTACCCTAAAATTGTATAATGTGTTTCTTTATATAAACTATTTATTGTTTATATATAAGAATACAACAGCATAACCAATGGGCGCCATTTTCGCACATAACTATAAATTATAAACATTTTAGTGGATCACAGAAACGAAAGAGTCAATAGTTTAAATAACTTTATCATAAAAAAAAAATGTTAATTACAATACTTCATGTAATAAAGAATCACATATATTAAGTTACTGAAGAAATCCCAAATAAAAAAAAACTCTATTATAATCTGGCCCAGACAGGGGATTCTTACGTTCTGAAAATCAATTCCAAGCATTCTTAAATAAACTAGCTATATCACGGAACTCTTCATTAACTTCTGCCTTACTCCTGATGGCCGAAGAAGCATGACCGAACCGATGATCTCACTCCTTGCATGGCCGTCCTCATTATCGAAAGGTCACACCCCTTTCCCCGTTCTGTGACACATGCTCTTGGCGAAGATGGGATTGCCCTTAAGTACCCAACCCTTAGGCTGAATTACCAAGACCAACTTGATGATGTTCTTCGCTCTCGTAATACAAGAGGTGATTTTTCCCCTCCGATGTCCACCCCCTCCTCTCCTCCCCCAATCTGATCGATCATACAGACCCCTAATGCCTAATCTGGTTATGGAGGGGTGCCATTCGTAATCGGGTTACTATTTCGTAAAATAATTATTTCGTTACGTTTGTTTCGGGGGACGCATATGTGTCCCGGGTGGATCATGACAACTGGAACTTGCCCTATTGCTTTATGATATTGAAACCTTTCAGCTGGTTGAATATGTTAGGACATTAATAACAACGCTGTTTTCAAGCACGAATCTCTCATTGTAATTATTGTGTGAAAATGATGAAAGCCATTTGGTAATGGAAAATTGAAACTTAAGCTCTGAGCATTGACTGAACATTCAGTTTAAAACAAAAAATCATATAAAAAGTTATTTTATAATTTACCGTCTGAAGAATCTATTATTCATTATGTTAAAATTCTTACTTCGGCTGACATTGTTATTTGTGGCATATTTCAATCCTCGTTTAAGTTTATGTTTCTTGTATAAGTGTTTTATTGTTACTTTATTATTTTTATATTTTTAATATTTTAATATTTGTTATATAGGGGAATTTGTCGACCAAATAAAATAAAAATTGTGAAATGGAAGGGAAAGAAAAAAAAGGACTAAATTGAAAAACTTGTATTTAGTGTGTAGACTGGTATTGATTGTAAAAGAAAACAATGGGAGAAAAAAAATGTTTTCTTTCTATTTTATTATATCATATAAAAATATGTAATCTATATATGTCCGATCACGGATTGATCAGTATGCTGTGTAATGTGGCAACCCGATGTATTTCGGCAGCATGAATGAATAAAGCATTTCTTTCTCTTCTCTTGTGTAGTATTATATTTTGTCATATACATTCAGAAATTAGTAATAGAGCTTAGAGAGCACAATCACACCATTTTTTTATTTTATTTATATAAGGCATTCCACAGCGAAGGTGATGTTTGCCTAGTTACCTACAGGTGACCAACCTATTCTAATCATGGTGGGGGTGTCAAGTTTTTAGTTTTGTGGGACTGCCACTTAATGAAAAAAGTCAACGCCCCTGGCCGGATTTGAACTGACCTGTGCCTAACCACCTGAGCTATGAACGGCTCTCATACCATATTTACAGATTTATATAAATTAACTGATAACAAAATAATAGGTAGAACAAAAAAAAAAAATAAAAAGGAAAACTGTAAGATAGATTAATATAAACAAGCTAACAGATTATTTAGCAACACATTTGCCTGTTAAATTC
>NW_027106485.1:556776-557921 GCF_000696795.3 Halyomorpha halys
TAATGAAACTATGTTTAAGCAAAATAACATCTTAAACACATTCGGTTCTATATACAATATTTACTTTCAGCCTTAGGAACTCCCAACCAAGCTTAGCCGCCATCATGTGAAAGGCAAAGCAGGGCTTAAAGAGATCCCAGCGCTTCTCTTCCAGTCGCGTCATTGGTATTGGAAGCTAGAGGACATTAAGTGAGGGCTTCAATGGAGAAGCTGGCCATGGATTGAACTGATAGCAATTACAAAATGTCTCTGAACCACTGCCGTTTTAACCTATAGGAAGGATAATAGGGATGGGTAAAGCTAGAAAGAGATCGTGCTAAAGGAATAAGATGATAAGCGAGTTTCTCATTGAATGCATTATGATTTAATAAGGTTTGAGGCAAATGTGATATTAAGGTTATGATGCAGAGTATAATTGGTTACATACCAAGGAGCATTGACTATTGTTCAAAGGACTTAGCGCGTTTGATATTAATTACTCAGTACTAGTTAGCAGATTTTATTATTGTATTTTATTTATTAATTAAATAAAGTTGTAATTATACAACTTTAAAATAGTTTAAAACTTAATCATTTATTATATCATATTTTTATTAGTAAATATAAACAAAGATCGGTAGTGGTTACTACTTCCTATTAGTGATTCATACGTCCATGAAAACAGAAAACCTAGTCTTGTACTTTATTGCATAGGGCACATTGTACTAAATATATAGTGTTCAAGGGCCCCCTATTTTTTTAAGGTTAAATAATTTCGAAATGAAACTTGGAGGGTCTGAGGTGGTCCTTTCGGGTCTTCTTCAGGGTACTAAACACTTAAATTTATTAGGAAAAAATATGTTTTAAAAAAAAAAAAATGAAATCTTATGTGCATTTTTACAATGAGTAAATTTGACGATTAAGGTTAATATATAAAAATCGAGCAAAATGATCTAAGAGAGGCTTTCAAAAAAAGAATTCTATTGAACCCCAGAATGGGAATGTGAAGATTCATCTCAGAAGGATAAAATGCTTCGGTACGGACCAAAAAATAATAGGATTTATTTATTTCAGATTTCATTATCAATTTTTTTTTTTTTTTTTAATAATTTATTTATTGATATTTACAACTGTATACACATATATACAACAAGTAAATTTGCTGT
>NW_027106485.1:557971-562467 GCF_000696795.3 Halyomorpha halys
TATTTACAACTGTATACACATATATACAACAAGTAAATTTGCTGTAGGTGACATAGTAACATGATAAAAACATGAGGAGAATCTACCCACTGATAGAACTCCAATAACATTTCTAGAGAAGAAGATCTCGAGGCAATCTTCTTTTCAGACGCCTAGGAGGATTATTAGGTAATGAAGGAGAAGCCAGGTTAGAAACAAGTGGATTTGGGTGGTTGAGAAGTTTATTATGGAAGGAATGGTATATGGTTCTGGCCAAATCGGCAACATATGGAATATTGAGGTCCTGATGGATGACTTGATTTGTGACAAAGTAAGGAGCATTAAGGATTTTATTATCAATTTAATATTTGTAATTCATTGTCGCAAGAAGTAAAGTGATTTGCAATTTCGTTTGTCATCAGGAAATTCAAATGATTGAATCTTTGTGATTCACTAAAATATTTATAATTTATAGTTTTTTGGGAAGATATTCCGAGTTGCGGTCAATAAAGGTATCAAAACAGTAGAAGACAACTTTTTATTGTTAACCAACGTTTCGCCCCACTTTGCAAAGTCTCGTCAGGGCTAAATGGAAACATTGTGAGAATTGACACAGCACTAAAATAAAAAACATTTCAAAACAATTGTTTTGTTTATAAAGTATGATGAATTCATTAGTCTAAATCTGTATTTTTTTAAAATTTATTTATTTATATACATTTTACAACTGTTCAAATAATAAATACAATAAATAAATATGTTGTATGTTTAATTTACACTTGAAAATCTTGGGAAGGAACCACCCATTGGTGGAACTTCAAGCATTAATTCAAATTAGAAGGTCCCGTGACCATCTTCTTTTCAGACCCCTCGGAGGATTATCAGGGATTGTTAAGGATGAGAGATTAAGAATTAATAGGTTAGGATGAGTAAGGAGTTTGGAATGAAAAGACGCATATCTGTTTTGGGCCAAATCTGCAACGAATGGGATGCTAAGGTCTTTGTGGATGAGTTTATTTGTAACGTAATAAGGAGCATCAAAGATTTTACGTAGGATTTTAGATTGAAAGGATTGGATGCGGGAGGAATTTGATGGTTTGGTAGAGCCCCAGAGCTCAATTCTATATGTCCAAATTAAATCTGTATTTAGAATTCTATTACATCTGGTTGTATTTATTAGTAACTAGTTTCTAGTCCATCTATATGTATACTTTCTTAAATTATTATTATTATTTCTTTTTTGTATACTGTATAAAAAAAAAAAACAATTGTTTTAATTTTTTTTTATTTACATGTTCTGTCAATTCTTACAATGTTTGTATCTTGTTTTTTCATTTAACTCTGACGAAGCCCTACAAAGTGGGACGAAACGTTGGTTAACAATAAAGAGTTTTCTTCTACTATTTTGATACCTTTATTGACCGCTACCCAGAGTGGGCTCAGGGATAGTGTAAATATTTTTTTTTTGATAGATTTATTTATTGATAGATATTACAATCTGCCACACAGTTGTGGGCAACAGGTAATAGTGATGAATGATCTCATACATACTAAAATAAAAAAATTAAATAAATAAAAAAAAAAAAAAAAAAAAAAAAAAAACTCTCTTAAAATATATACAAACAAAAAAATAGACAAGATGAACATTGTGTAAATATTGAATATAAAAGTGTAAATGAGACTGGAGATTATTTTATTAATTTATTTTATTTTATTTTATTTATCTATAATCTTGTAATCTTGTATTCTTGTAAATATTTCGATTATGTTAATTTTCGGTATCTTTCTGTTTGTATATATTAAGAGAGAGATTTTATTAATTTTTATGTTGTTTTTTTTTCATTTATTTCTATTCTTATGTTATTTTATTTTAGTATGAATGTAATCAGTTATCGCTATTACTTACTGCCCAATAATGTTGCGGGAGATTGTAATATTTATCAATAAATAAAAATCTAAAATCTAAAATTGATGGTTGGGGATATTATTACATATTATATTATTAATTATAAAGTCTTAGCAACGCATAAAGTCCAGTAGAATTTCACTCGTCTATAGCTCATCCGTTCTTAAGAGCATTTCATATTATGTCACATGACATATGGTAACAATATATCAAATGTCACATCCGTATAAGGATAATTCGTTCTATAATAGCATTATCTGGTGGACATAACGATTTGGCCCATTACTGTACCGCTGCCACCCGACAAGGAAATAAATTACAGGCTGGACGAGCATTATACGCCAACTGTACTTAGCGCAGGTACTGAACTGGGATTTGCCTCTATGATAAGCTCTCCAACTTTCCAAATTATCTGAAGGAATATCAAAGAGATCCTTGGGTGGAGAGTCTCGAGCCGAAGTTCTCCAAGATTATCTCAATAAAGGATCATTATATCAATTCATTATTGCTAACGGAACAAAGGCCTCCGGCGCCCACTTTAATTAGAGTACCCTGTCACTTTAAACAGTTTTCATCGATGCTTATCATTAAGGGAGAGCTTGTTTTATTATTTTTAATTATTTTAATGACTGTTTTGAACCTTGAGCCGGGCGGTTAATAGTATAGCTACGGGTCTGAGGGTACATGGTAAAAAAAAATTTCTGACTTTCTTAATCAGTAAGTGAAGCATCATGTTTTCATTCGTGCCTCCTTTATCATTCCTATATCAATGATGTGTTTCAGTCACACTATTTACGATGTTGGACCGCACGAAAAGAACAGGCACACGTTGATAAAAAAGTAATTTTTTTTTTTAATTTTTTGTTATATAACTAAACTCTTATAACTCCGGATTCTAATTGTTAACCATCTTTACATCACGCCTGAATAAATAAGATACTAGGTATGTAATAAATAATTAGATGTTTATACATATGTGCGTTCAGACAGCGTATATATATGCGTACTACCAGGGCCCTGTTTCATAATAAAGTTTTTTTTTTTTTTATTTTATACCAGATCGGCCTGGTGGCCCGTACATGGTTGATATAACCGTTATATTGTATATATATATATTTTTTTTTTAACAGTTGATTATGATGGGGGAAGGTTTAGTCTCGTACAAAAGATACCCCTAACTATATTCAATGTTCTTATTAAAAAAAAAATAAAATAAAATAAATAGACAAGAATAATGATTCTTAATAAAAGAGGAAAGTAAATTTAATAACAAAAAATGATGATATTGGTACATATAAATAAAAATAACAATTGCCCTCTAATAGTAAAAAGAAATACGGGACGAGAGAACAAAAGAAAAAATAATGAATAAATTAATTAATTTTATATTTTAAAAATTTATAACAGAATGTCCTGCACCAGTCTGGGTTTCAGTCTTCGGGTTGAGGTTGGGTTTCCCAGCTTGTAGGTCACTGCTCCTTTAACTGTTGGCAACTGGGAGTGGAACTTCATGAACCGTTTTTGATGTAATCCTCTATTGAATCCATTTGTAATTCGGGATGCAATTGGCTATTTCTTATGAACCAAGGAGCATTAACTGCGATTCTTAGGACTTAATTTTGAAAAGATTTTAGTTTTTTCCTTTTCGTAAATGATGCCCCTCCCCAGACTTCACAGCCGTACATCAGCAGTGGCCTGAGAATTGTTTTAAATATAAGTACAGCTGTTTCTGGTTTTAGTTTGGAATTTCTGTTTAGGATAGGATATAGCATTGCTAACCTTGCATAGGTTTGAGTTAGTTTTATGTTGATATGGTGATTCCAGGTAAGGCGGCGATCTGGGTGAATTCCCAGGTATCTACCGTTTCACTGGCAGGATTCCATTTCAAATTTTTACCTTTGAGGATTAGATCCGATGGTTCTGGTGGGCGTCGAAGAGTAAAAACTTTTCAGCACATTTTTCAATGTTCAAGCTAATCATTCATTTAGTGAAATATTGTTCTAGATCATTAAGGTGACGTTGTAAAGTGTTTCTAGCTATTATTATGGCATCATGTTGAAAGAACACAGGTGTATCATCAGCGAACTTAGCTATGGAGGTGTGTGTAGATTGGAAGGTAGCAGTTGAACAAAATGGCAGAAAGGACTGAACCTTGTGGAGTACCGGCATGGATTTGTCTAAGGGTTGAATTTTTGTTATTAATTCTGACTGAAAATGTTCTACCATTGAGGAATGAGCTCAGAATATTGTATAGGTATTTTGGAGTGCCTGCTTTCTTTAGTTTATATAGGAGACCTCGATGCTACATTTTTATCGAATGCTTGTTGGAAATCAAAGACATACCAGGATGTGTCTCTTTTTTTCGATTCCACTAATTATAAATTCCGATCATAATAAAGTGCAAACTAATTCTCTTAGTCTTGTAGATTTATCTTAATTCAGTTACACAGACTTGTACAATAGTAACTTATACAATGGTATTTTTTAATTCCTGTAATATCACTAATAGTCCTCCCTATTATGAAAAAAATAAGTATTAGTATTATTACCACACTAGTTTCTACACTTGTACTATGAACTAATACTATTAGCTTTCATTATGAAACAGGGC
>NW_027106485.1:562920-566243 GCF_000696795.3 Halyomorpha halys
TATTAATTTAATATATGTTATCCCTTAAAAACTTCTATAACAATTTAAAATATCTATTGTTTAGGTAAAAAAAAAACTTCCAAATAGAATATAAACTATCCTAAATTTGTTTGCAAAACGTTTCAGGACAATTATCTCATACTCATGCAACCATACATTTGTCATTTTTTCCATTTTGAAATTATGTCTTCTATACACTTATAGTTTAAAATTGTTTTATAACTAGTAGTAGAGAGCTTTATTTGGTGATGCTGCCCAAATACATTGGGTTGCTACAACACATAGCTTACCCATCAATCCATAATTGGACATATATACACTAATATACATTAGCATTTTTAGTTTTTCTAACAATTGTCATCAATACACTAAATACAATACACTTAAATACTGGGTTTTTTTTTCACCCTTTTCCTATTTCCTTCCTATATGCATATATTAGTTTTCCTTCTTTTCTCACTAAGCCAAATAGCAATTTACCAATTTACCAAAAAAAATAATGAATTTACCAATTTATTATTCTCCCTGATTCACACCTTCATATCTCTCCTCTCCAGTGTTCCGCAACAACCTTTCGATAAATTGAGCAAATTTACAATAATCGTCAAAAGACAGCAATGAAACAATCATAGCAGTAGAAAAGTTTACTAAAACAAAAAAATACAACACAAAAAACTATTAAATAAATTTAAAAAGAACTAATACATAAATTTAAAAAAAAATTAATGAATAAATAAATTATAACACACAAAACAATTTTGAGAGGACTTGATTTCAAAATGGAAATTGAAAAAATGACAAATATGTGAATGAGTATGGAATAATTGTCCCGAAACGTTGTACAAGCGATATATAGAGTAGTCGATATTCGATTTCGAACTTTATTTTACCTCAACAATTAAAAAAATTAATATAATCAACTTCATTGTTAAGGATTCAATCAAATTCCATACCATATAATCAAATTCATTGTTAAGGATGAAAGATTAAGAATTATTGGGTTAGGATGGTTAAGGAGTATACTAAATTAAATCAGATAAAATTTCCAACAAACTGAGAATCCACTAAAAAAATGCCACTATTGCGCTGTGATACATTCAAATCTATGGAATTGGATAGTGGTAATGAGACAGGAAAGCGAACATTATCCCACGTTATGAAACTGCTATGGGAAAAGATATGAATTTTCTAGACAGAGTGGATTTTCTATTCATATTATTAAATATGGCTAGTGGTGAGTTTTGTATTCAAAACTTTCGCCTATTAAAAAAAAAAATTATGTTCTGAATGTTTAAATTGTATATTTAACTAATAGAACTTTCACGTCCATAATCGTGTTATAAATCGATTAAATATAATGTTTTATTTTCTAATATACTATTAATGGAAATTGATAAAGAATAATTTAAACAAAATATTAAATTTTTTAAAATTTGAAATGAAATTGTACAATTTATGGATCTAATTGTAAGTCTATTTTGGTGTCAGTAATACAAAAAAAATATTCATTTTTTAAAATTACTTACGGAACTGAATTTAACCTTTCCATTGTAAAACAGTAAAAATCGTGGTTTATGTTTTGAAAAATGATTTGAACATACAAATTAATCTAAAATATGTATATATATAAAAAAATTTAGTTATAAATATTCAAATAATTATGAGACAATAATATCTGAATTAATCCATTTTTTCGAGCTGACTAGTCGTGTTATAAACAAAACAAAACAAAAAATTTCAGTTAGTTTTTTTTTAAACATTATTGTACATATAGTGCTAAAATACATTAAAATAATTCGGTGTATTTTTTTTCGGGTCAATTTGAATGAGAATTATAGTGAATTTGAATCTTCACCATAAGTTCGATAAATTCTAAAAATGTCGATATCATGATCTTTCGGATATTTACTTAAGTTTGATTTATTAAATTTAGAATAAAAAATACCGCACATCGATTTCGACTATTACAGCACTTACTAGACAGACGATCTAAACTTCCAAATTTATTAAAAAATACTGATCTACATGACAATTATAAGGCCTATCTGGACATATGGAGTTGAGCTTTGGGACTCCACTAAACCTTCGAATTCCTCGAACTACTATCCAAATCCTCAATGCCATACATGTTGTCCCTATATTGAATACATCATTGCTGGATAAAATACATTTTTTTTCCTTTATCCTTTTTTTTTTTAAGCAGAGTAAAATTTTGTTGAATAAACATTTCCTTTATTGTAGACTAATATAGTATTTTCGTTAGTTGCGATATTTTTAATGTAACCAACCTTTTGCTATTACTAACTTAATAGGTAGGTAACTGTCTTATCCTGTGGAATACAGAGGTTTTCTGGTAGTTCTCTCAAGTTTTTAAAATGGCAGTGTTGTACCAACGGACAGTAACAAAATCCATGCAGTATGAGGAAGATTAATACGAAATTTTGGAAAACGACATAATTTCATTATCATCACGACGCCTATTAAATAATTAAATTTAAAAAAAATAATAAATTTAAATAACAACTAGTAATTTTCGCCATGAAAATGAAAAAAAAATTGAATAATTTCAACTCTTTATGTTTTGATGTTATTATTACTTCCACTAATTAATACCACCATCCGTAGTGAAATTATTTGTTAGAAATTTGATGAATGTTCGTACAATGTTTACCAAACCCACCGTCGTTTTCTTAACATCAAGGTTGTTATACTACAGGAAAAAAATATTAAAAAAGAAAAATCAACAATATATTTATTATTATATGTTGATTTTTCTTTTTTAATATTTTTTTCCTGTAGTATAACAACCTTGATGTTAAGAAAACGACGGTGGGTTTGGTAAACATTGTACGAACATTCATCAAATTTCTAACAAATAATTTCACTACGGATGGTGGTATTAATTAGTGGAAGTAATAATAACATAAAAACATAAAGAGTTGAAATTATTCAATTTTTTTTTCATTTTCATGGCGAAAATTACTAGTTGTTATTTAAATTTATTATTTTTTTTAAATTTAATTATTTAATAGGCGTCGTGATGATAATGAAATTATGTCGTTTTCCAAAATTTCGTATTAATCTTCCTCATACTGCATGGATTTTGTTACTGTCCGTTGGTACAACACTGCCATTTTAAAAACTTGAGAGAACTACCAGAAAACCTCTGTATTCCACAGGATAAGACAGTTACCTACCTATTAAGTTAGTAATAGCAAAAGGTTGGTTACATTAAAAATATCGCAACTAACGAAAATACTATATTAGTCTACAATAAAGGAAATGTTTATTCAACAAAATTTTACTCTGCTTAAAAAAAAAAA
>NW_027106485.1:566411-567565 GCF_000696795.3 Halyomorpha halys
AAGAGGTATTCGCCGAACATTTGAGTTTTTTCTTCATCTGATCGTGTCCAAGTCTTATTTTCAGTGAGAAGTGGATGGTTGAAAGATTTGTAGAATTAAATTTAAATTTCTGTTATTGAGCTCTGGGACTCTACCACACCATCAAATTCCTCCCGCATCCAATCCTTACAATCCAAAATCGTAAAATCCTTGATGCTCCTTATTACGTTACAAATAAACTCATTCACAAATACCTTAACATCCCATTTGTTGCAGATTTGGCTCAAAACAGATATGCGTCTTTCCATTCCAAACTCCTTACCCATCCTAACCCATTAATTCTTAATCTTTCATCCTTAACAATCCCTGATAATCCTACGAGGCATCAGAAAAGAAGATGGCCACGGGACCTTCTAATTTAAATTAATGCTTGAAGTACCACCAATGCGTGGTTCCTTCCCAAGATTTCCAAGTGTATATGAAACATATAACATATTTATTGTATTTATTATTTATATAGTTGTAAATCACATTAAATAAATTTTTTTAAAAAATATGTTACTCCAGTAAGCTCTGTACAAAGAATAAATCTGACGGTTTAATTCATAGCATTTTAATTTGCCCAGTTTTCGCATCACTAAGAGAAAACTGTTTATACAAATATATAATCGTTATTCGACGAAGTAGGGCAGCAATTTGTAAATTTATTCAGTTCGTGGCAGCCTGTTCTTCTAAATAAAGTAAATAATCAATTTTGTGTTTATTTTGAAGTTTTTTGTTTTATTTTTTATTGATTAGTAATTAACCATTTGTTTAATAATTCAGTATTTGCCAAAAAGTTTCAATGTACTTTTCATTCACTAAGAAATTTTCATTATTTTTAATTTTATTCCCATTTTAAAATATGTTGATCATTAGTCGTTTATTGATTTTATTTTTTTTTTATGCATTCAATGGTCCTTCATTTCTGCCTATACAAATGCTAATAGAATGTACTATATATAAAAATGATAGATCGTAATAAATAATAGTTATCAACTATTTATTTGCCCACGTTTCGCCCCATCTTGCAGCGTTGTCGATGGCGATTACTGGTCTCTTGTATATATACACATATGTACATATAAATTACTATATAATAAATAAAAATTGTTTATAATATGAGTTTATATATA
>NW_027106485.1:567826-572075 GCF_000696795.3 Halyomorpha halys
AAAAAAATAGAAAAATTTTGGTGTACAAAAGAAAAGATAACAAGTTACTAGCCAAAATGAAACTAAAAAAAATACATGGTATATATTTAAAATACAGAATGATAATAAAATAATACTATTTAAAATATAACTGACTAAAAATACAATCTATAAAATTTAAGGAGATAGTCAGGGGTGCGGTCAAAAAGGAACAACAAATATTTATCAACTATTTATTTGGCGATGTTTCGCCCTCTGTTTGCAGTTCTTCATCAGGGCTAATAAAGATACAAAACAACTAAAGGGTTTAGTTGACAAACTAAGATAATAAGATAAAAATAAAGTAATTATTAGAAGAAATAACAGAGTATTTTTATATATATTTATTGTTGTACACTTTATATTTTTTTATTTTGTTTATTTTTTATTATTTCTATATAGATAAGGTATTATAACATATCTTTAATTGTTTTGTATCTTTTTTAGCCCTGATGAAGCTCTGCAAATAGGAGCAAAACGTCTCCAAATAAATAGTTGTTAACTATTTTGTGTTCCTTTTAGACCGGACCCCCGACTATCTCCTTTATGTTTATAGATTATATTTTTAGACAGTTATCTTTTTAATAGTATTAATTTATTATCTTTGTATATTTTAATTTTTTTTCTTTAGTCTGTTGTATTTTAGCTTGTGACTTTTTATCTTTTCTTTTCACTAAGATTTTTCTATTTTTTCCTTCTTTTTTTTTAATATCTTTTCTTGTTTGTTTTTCTTATCTTATATTTTTAATTTTTTTTTTGTTATTTTGTTTAAAAAAAATTTTTATTTATTATATAGTAATTTATATGTATATATACAAGAGTCCAGTTATCGACACACCGACTACACAAAATATAGGTATCCCAACGAGCTCATATGAAATTCACCAGCATCAAATAACCGGCTGTTCCCTCGCTAGATTATTAAATAACAGAGAAAAAAATTCACAATTCCTGCCGTGATGTACTTTCTTACCCTTAGGTAATATTCTGACGTAATGACGATTTTGAAGTGCTAAATAACAGTTGTTAACCCGTAAGAAAATGAATATCAGATAGTTTTGTTAAGGCATTGCGTATTGCATCAGTGAAAATGATTCTGTGAAAGCACACCTGGGAACTCTTGTAACTGGGTATTAGCTGTTTGAAATCCATGCTGGTATATCCGCCTCATTACGTTTAATAACATAATAATTCAAAGCGTATTAAATCTGAATTACATTAGTATTTCTTAATCTGTAGATGATATATCTTTATTAAAAGTTAAATTCCTCTCTTTCCTCACTGTTATTATGTTATAATGCTTAACGCCCTTAAGAAATTATTCATAAAATTAATATTTAAAGAAAACTTCACTGAGGAACTCACCTGCATGTATCTCTTCCAATAATCAACTTACAACTCTCGTGAGCGTTTGAAGACAATAAAGCTTACCCAAAGACAAATTGAACTCTAATTTAATTGATAACAAAGATCGTTGAGAGTTTTTCAAATATTTTTGTGTCTGTTAGGAATTAAAATTTTATTTTTAATATTTATAGAGTGCTGTTAATTGGTTTCTAAATTTAATATTTGGTAAAAATGTGTCAAACCAGTTTCAAGTCACTATGAATTTTTTCGATTTTTTATTTTTTTTATTTTAGAGTAAGAAGAATTTTGAAGAAAAGTTGGCCTGAATTTGTGACAAACTGTTTTTGGGCGACAATGGTCGCTTGTGTCCAGTTATCATTGTTTTATAGCTGTAAACTTATAAATACTTAGCTCTTAGTGTTTCTTACCTTCAGATTAAATAATTAACACTAGTTTAAGATTGTATATTAAAAAATTTCATCGATACTGTCTAAATATTATTTTTCAGATCTTGTAAATTGACTTTAAGTGTGTTTTATTTTTTACATAACACAGTACAAATATAACTTTATGAAGACATTAAATGTTTGGGTAAATAAATTAACAAATATCTTACAAAAAGTCTTGTAGGAAAGTTTAATTTATAGGTTACGTAGTACTATTACTTTGATTGTTTATAATCTAATACCTACTTTGCTGATATTTATGTTTCTTTTCATTTTGGATATCTTTATTTCATCCCTTTTATACTATGTGTAATGGTGTAAATCGTAACGATGTAAATGTAACGAACATAAGATTGTGAAAAAAAATATTGAACAGAGAAGCAGTACAACAAGAAATAAAGAAGACAACAAATGGTACTAATGGAGATAACTATAATATTACAAAGTTAAGAATTAAAAAAATAAATAAAAAAATAATAATGATTGAAAAAAATTTGTTAAAACTTTTACTGCCCCACAATTTTCTTAATGTGGTTTTTGTTATTATTTACATAGAGCACAGTTTGATTTTTAAATCTTTTTCTAATATTTTTAATGCTTTTTTTTTTTTTTTTTTATCATAAATTCTTATACTGTTTCTTTATTTTCAATTTTTTTTCTCACTATATTGACAATGTTGACATCCCGTTTTTTTTTTAATGTCATTTCTGAAATACGGGGGGGAGGCTGGTTATTACCTTATTCTAACCAAGATGGGGGTCAAGCTATCTTAATAGCCTCCTCTCTTTTCTGTTTTGTTTTACATGCGTATTAAAACTAGGTATTCAATTCATTATTGCATTTTACATTATTTACTCTGAAGTTTTTATTTTTTTTTTTTTTATTTTTTTTTTAACTGAAATTCAACAATTTTGACTTTGTTGGGTTTGATAACGAGTATATATATCTAGTAAATCGAAGCGAGCAGTAACCTCCATCGAGCAACCTTTTTTTTAAAGTAATTAATATAGATAATTATTTATTTATTGATTATTGCTAATTTTTATGTTATTCGAAATAGTACTTAAATGTTCTCTGACAGGCATCGTATAAAGCACCCAACTCCTCCGGATGTTAAGTAAAGCGACATGGGATCATTTCTAAAAAATATGGAGGAAGAAGAAAAACGGGGGACTTACTTAAGGAAACTCATCAATCAGGATCGCAGAATATGAAGGAAAGGAAATTCAGACATTGCTCCAACCTGTCCATCAGAACCTTCTTATGCTACTATGAATAAATATGACATCGGACCATCTATCGCGGAATCTAAGAACCGTCACCCGGAATAATTAGTTTGACAGAGAATGAAACAGATAAAGGAAAAGTTCTTTTATTATTTTTAAATTTATTTATAAAAAGTAATTAGATCCGAGATAATTAAAAATATTTGTAAAAATGGAGGAAATTTTATATGAATATTGTAGTGGATATGCAGAAAGTCTTATATAAGAGATCGGTATATTTTTGTTAATTATTTATTTGACCAACTGTATTGGGTTGCTAACTACCCAGCATACTTACTTAAATCTATTTAGAAAAATTTTTTAAATCTCATAAAATATAGGCATAGTCAAGTAAATAATACATTATAATAGCATATGATTTTTTTTTGTTATATCACTTTGGTTATTTTTTTTTTCTTCTTTCTGTACTTTATTTATTTTCATTAATCCCTTCTTTTTCTTTTCTTTTTTTTTAATATTTATTATAGTAATAAATATATGTAAAAAAAAATTATTAAAAATCTATAATAAAATATGCAATATATGCACACCACCTCTCTTCTGGATGATCCATATTCTCATCTGTTCCCATGCATGTGATGGTGGATGAATCCCAGGAAGTCAAGTATTATTATTTACAAACTATTAAAAGCAATATATTTACAGATAGATTGAATACGTATCCTTTATTCCAGAAATGACGAGGTATTGGATAAAAAACTAAAAGTTACAAGAAAATTGTCAAATGAAATCTTAAAGTGCTGCTTCACGTTTTCCAAGCGTGTGGATGAGTCATTTGGATTTCCTGGTACAAGTTGACCTGAATTTGTGGCCGACCCGCCGTGTGTCGGTTTGTGACACTAAAGGTGGATCCACATGTTGGCCGCTCGCCATGGATCGGAGGCGCGTACAAATGCTCGGCAAACAAAGTGCGGGCCATCCACATGTCAGTGTTATTCAGAGAGGCAAGCATGGCGGACGTACTAGTGGTTTCAGCCATTGCACTTGGATTGTATTATTTTTAGTACAAAAAAAGAAAATTAAAGGAAAATAAATAAGATTAAATTTAAAACTTATTATAAAAAGTACGAACAAACACCTTTAACCTCCTAACAGCTCTCAGTTGCAGCTAGACATAGAACAATGGTGGAGATGCTACACGAGCGCCCTCAC
>NW_027106485.1:572335-574083 GCF_000696795.3 Halyomorpha halys
TTTTTTTTTTTTTTTTTTTTTTTATAAATGATAGATTTATTTATTGATAGATATTACAATCTGCCACACAGTTGTGGGCAATAGGTAATAAATAAACAATAATTAACTTTCGTTTACGATTGTGTATTTTAAAATTCTATCAAGTTGTTAATACATTTTAACAGATATACATAGATAAAAACATTATATGTCTAGTTGTTAAATCTAAATTAAAAAGTATTTTATTAAAATACTAGGACGAATGTTGAATTAAAAAAAAAATTATCTAATATAATTTTTATGGATTTTCATCGTCAACCATCTTCTTTGTCAATATTCCTGTTTTCTATCACTTCACCACTCTGCATTTCTCTAAAAATACTTTTAATCAAAGGTAATAGTCAACATATGTTCGAACTCTTCCATGTTTGGCTCTCAAGACTCGAGAACAAGCGTGTGCATGTCAACCTTTGTTTACCAAGCATTTGTAAATATTTTAGATTTACGGCAAGTAGAATAATTGGGGTCACGGTAGCAGCGTGGTAACGCGCTAGTTTACCAATCCGAAGGGTACGAGATCGAGTCCCTGGCCCTACCCGGGATTTTTTCAAGCATATAAATATGCAATACTCACTCATAACCTCTCCCCGGGCATTTGTGAGGTTCGTAAGCCAATGGGTGGCACTCACAAATATAGGCGTGGGAGTGACGAACACCTCATCGTGAGACGCGTGATGTATTTCCTACATACATCCCGCAAGGCCTTGGACATCTATGGTCTGTCACGCCAATAATAATAATAAGTAGAAAGATGGTTCTTGTTTCGTCAGCTACAAGTTTAACTTTGTAAAGTAAATGTAAATGTAAACTTTGGTGCATATTTTATATTAAATTTTAAAATGAAGTATATATTTGTCAGGAGTCATACTGGAAATGTGCCTGATTTTCTTGGTCATTAAAACGTGGGCTTTCGAATTTTTCATAATCAATTATAGTAAATATATCTGTCAGTATAACTTACTTAGTCTTCCGAAAACATGAAAGGCAAGATAATCCATTAAGAAAACCGAGGTCTTTGGTGAAGCTTAGTATTTTCTTACAGGGATCTTCGGCGACGTCGGATACATTTTGTATTCAAATGGAATGCACCGCATTGATCCTGGTAGCATCTCGCTCACTCCATTGCATGCCAATACCCTCACTCCCTCCTCCCCGTTTCTGAGCTCGCATCGCGTATCACAGTCTATTGAAAACGTATCTTACTCAATGTTACCAGAAGGAAAAATGAAATATAGAATACCTCTAGCAGACATTGAGAAAGAATATTTAATTTTCAAACACAGATTGTTAAGGTATCTCACACAGATTAGGAACATCCACAAACTCGAATCCTCCCCGTGTGGATCAGGTGCACTGTCACCTAAAAGGCTTACGGACGAAACACCTCCAAATCTCTATCAGGGCGAATCCAATTAGCCTTGGAAACTTCGACAAACGTTTCTGGTTAATTGGTTTGCGAACTTCGGGATCAGCTATAGAGTCACTACCGTTTACCGTGTTCCGTAAATTTTGTTAAGCCGTATCCGTTGAAGAATTACACCTGCACATTATTAGTACAGTAAAATTAGGAATTGATCCATATATAATAGAAAAAACTGATACTTGACATCAGTTGTTCAATATATTTCCCGTAAGGGCTGGAAAAAAGTTCCTGAGACTTAGTAGGGGTTATGGTAGGGAGAGAAGAGGAATAGAAAACTATTTATATA
>NW_027106485.1:575788-595978 GCF_000696795.3 Halyomorpha halys
TTTTAATTTAATATAGTTTTTATGTGATTTTTTAAAAAACTATATGGTGTATCACAAATATTACTATATATTAAATTAAAGTACTTTAAAATCTTAATAAAAATAATTTCTTGGAAGATTGGCCGTCAATGAAAAACTCAAAGCTATTTAAATTGAGCCTACGTTTCGCCCCACGTTGCAGCGCTTCATCAGAAAAAAAGAAAATACAAACACTTAAATAATATAAACATAAATGAACAAATTTGAAGAAGATAGTTGACCATTTGAAGTAGATTGTAGGAAGATAATCCAGGAGGCAGTCAATGAAGATATCAAACTGGCTATCTCTGTTTCCATCTGACAGCCCTGACGAAGCCCTGCAAAGTTGAGCGAAACGTTGGTTAACAATTAATTTTTTTTTTTACTATTTTGATACTTTCATTGACCACCACCAGGACTATCTTCCTACAAATAAACGAAGAAAGTACATGAAAAATTAAAAAGGTGTACAGTGAAATGTCAAAATTAAATAAGAGTAATAAATATTTTTAGACAATTGAAGAAAACGGAAATGATAACAGTCAAATAAAGAGAGAAAAATAAAATACCGAACAAACTAAAAGATGGAAAAACTTATCTATATCTTTCTTTATTCTTATCCTCCTTTTTCATCTCTTTGTACGGTATTTTATATTTCTTCCTTTTTTTATCTGTTATTATTTCCGTTTTCTTTAATTGTCTTAAACCTTTTATTATTCTTATTTCATTTTTACGTTTCATTGTACTACTTTTTAATTTTTTATTTACTTTGTTCATTTATGTTTTCATCATTTAGGTTTTTGTATCTTATTTAGGGGCGAAACGTTGGAAAACAATAAATAGTTTTCTATTAATATTTTGATATCTTCATTTACCGCCACCCGGACGATATTTCTTTTATTAAAAATTATTTCATACAATTTTTTTTAAAATCAATATTTTGGATATATGAAAGTGCTTTCATAGAAATTGAAATTTTCTCAGGATAATTAACTGGTGTTTATTTCCTTTTTTAAAGTTTTCTTATCGTTTAGAAAAACAATATCATTGTTTTAATGATTCTAAACATAAAAAAAAATTTTAGAAAGACCGAATTGTATCGGATATCAATCAATTTTGAATTTAGTAACATATATGTAAGGTTTGCCTTGCCATTGATTTCACTAAATTAAAATTTTTCAAATTAAATAAACTTGATTAATTGCTTTGATAAGAAGAACATTAGTAGAGAAACAATTGAATCACTAGGACTTTTAATCATGGAGTTTAATTAATTGAAATTATATCAGGTATTGGCCTTTTAAAGATAAATCCTATTGTCAAAATATATTTAAGTTCAGCCATTTTTTAAAAATTATTATTCGCTTTTAATAAGCCAATGACTGTTCAGAACAAAAAAAATTAAAACTTATTTCATCTAACAACTCTTTGTGCAGTAAATATTATTTCTAATTATTAAAACATATTCCTATTTTTTATTTTTTATTTATTTTTTTTTGGAATTCGTAGGTTATTCGGTTAGTTAAGAAATTGATAAGCTTATTATTATTTATTTTAGAGACCTATAATAAAATATATATATATATATCTTTAAGGCACATGTAGATTTTTTTTTCGTATTAAACTTTATATGAGGGGACTAAAACGAGTATAGTGTAAGTGGAATTAATATATAGTTTTATTAAGTCCATTAATACAACCTTGAAGGGCTTAAATGTTTAAATAATTATTATACTAGGAATAGTTCACCGAATTGACGGCCGTTTTAGATATTTCTTTGAAAACAACAATTTTAAGGTAAGTCGAAGTAAATGTAAAGTAGAATTTAAAAAGTTTGACTTTGGCAGGATAGTGATAATTTAATTTCCATGATATAAATTTGCGACTTTGTCATATATCTCTTGTTTTTTTATTAATCTTAACTATTTCCATCTCAATTGTCATATCTGTTTAAAAATAACAAGAAAACCCACAATTTGACTAACTGAAATGATAAATTTTTATGTTAATAATTATTTTTTCATATATATGGTAACAAATATGATTTATTTAATTTTAATTTTTTACCTTAGTTGTTATCTTATTTTATTATTCATTTATCTGCCTATGTTTATTCACAATATATATATATATATATATATATATATGACATTTAGGAAAAAAAAATTTTTTCCTTAAATTTATTTATAAATATAAATTAAATTAAAATCGTTAACAAAAAATAGTTGTAATTATCACTTTTCAGTTATTTATTTAAATCAGTCTATTATATAAATTTTACCCTACATGTTTACCACTTCAGACTCGAAAAACATAAGTTTTAATACCACGTCAGTATGAAAGTTTGACAATAAATTATAGCACTACACTGTTAGTTATTTTTATAAAACCTTTAAAACCACATTTAATAGGCATTGATAGCACATAAAATCCCCGTTAAGATCTGAGTTTTTTTTTTTTTGACATCATGTATTAGTAGTTTATTGGGAAACGAGCTTTCCTGTTCTTTAGAAAAATAAATAAATAAGTAGGCTATAAAAAGAGAATGTTTTATTATTAAGTCTCCGAACAGATTCTCATGTGATTGTTTCTCTTTCTAATAGGACCGAGTGGAGGGTTCGTTTTTATTTTTTTTATGACCTCTATATAGCAAGAAAAGCAGGTCATAAAAAAAACTTTTATTCCCACTACGTGATACCGGCGGCATGGTCATCTTCCATTGATTTTTTATTAAAACCTGTAAGAGAATAAGTTCAACAAGAAAGTTTTTCCCAAAATACTTCTAACGAAAAACTTTTTTTTTTTTATTTCTATAAATGTTAAATTGAACCTAATCAACCACATAATTTCATGTTGTTTTTTTTTATTTTGTTTCTCAAATGAGAAAACAAAAAAAAAACAGATAACAACCATAACTCAGAAAAAATAAAAAATAAAATGATGAACAAACCTAAACTTGGTAACATAACACATACATACATAACAATAAATTAATTAGAAGTTGATTGATCATAATAGAAGATGAAATATAATGTTATAGAAGTAAGAATTATACAAAATAAATGATAACAACATTGAGTTTTTACATTAAGAAAGTGTTCGAGTAAATACAAAAATAAATATAATGAAATTCCCGGAATAAAATGTAAATGATGAGTAATGGAATTAATATAATGAGATATATAAGTAATGTCTAAAACAATTTAAAACACCAAAGCGAAATGCATGAATGAAATTGATATATATGATACAATGGGCAAGAATGAAAACAAAATATATGTTACAATGGATGAAAGGTGCACAGTAATATATATGAGTAAAAAAAGCTAAAATAAATATAGAATGCCTGGGAAAATGAATAAGAAGGAACAAGGGAGAAAAGATATGGAGAATGGGAGAAAAAGAAAGAATGCTTTTTTTATATCTTTTTTTGGGGCCTTTGTCTGCTTTTTAAAATATATTTTATTAAAAATAAGCTTTTTTTTATATATATACTTTAGTTGGGCACATAGTTTTATGTATTTTAAGATTAATGTTTTGTCTTTAGAATAAAAAATACGGGACGATAAGTTGTGAAACATAAGTGAATATAAAAAAAAATAATACGTTTCTACAAAAAAAACTTGTGAAATTTTCTACTAAATGATGTCAACACTCTTAATTTTCCGCCAAATTAGGAACGAGACGTTTTCCAAATAAAATTTTTCGATGAAAAAAAAAGTCTGTGCGTAAGCGACAGCAGTAGACTTAATTTGATGAAAATTCATACCATTAAGACATATTTTGCACTAATACCCAACTTGCCCCAAAGGCCGACGAAATTTGATAAATTCGGTATGAGACCAAATCCGTTTAATGTTTCGATTTATTATACCTGACCACAATGTTGACTACAGGCATGGAATTTGATTTCTGAAACTTAAAATGGAAGTTTTCCATTCTGTGGATATATATATTTTTTTTTTTCAAATTTCTGAACTAAACTTCCCTCCCTACCTTCAGCATTGAGGTAGCAAAAAAATTCTAAGTGTTTTATAATTAGAGGATTATTATAGCTTTAAATTTCAGAATCAAGTCAAATATCGGTAATGGTATTTTGTGGAAGGGACTTGTCCGAAAAGTTGTCGATTTTGCCAACCCTTGGCGGCTATGGTAGCTGCCGCAAACTAATCAAGTTGGGGGGACCGCTGAAAAATAAATATTAATTGGCTCAGGTGGGAATCGAACCTACAACGTTCCGAGCAGGTACTCTGGGACCAACCCACACGGGCCTCACGTCCCTTAATTCAAATATATGATAATGTTAATCATTCACTACGAAAACATATTTAAAAAGATACAAAGAGATAGCCAAATATATATATTTTTTTCAACTTGATAGAATAAAAAACATATACCTAAAATTCTCACCTTGTTATAAAAATTATGAATAATTATATCGAAATATTAATATTTTTATTGATAGGTATATCGAATACTGTTCTAACTATTGAAGTCTATACAATATTTTGTTTATAATACATTTGCTTCTATCGAATAAACCTACTCAAATTGAGCCCTTATCAAACAGTGCTAATTTTTTTATCATTACTAGAATAATATATTTTTCTTTTCTTTTTTTTTTTTTTAGGGTGAATCTAAATGACTAAACATAAACAACTAATAATAATATAAAATGACTAACAATAAGCAACAACAATATACAATGTTAAAAGTAACATTAAAATCCGTGTTTAAAACTAAAATTAATAACCATTAAATGGAGTGTTATAAATATTCCATTAATAAAACAGTTTCAAATTAAATAAATATAAAACCAAAGTCAAATTATTTTGCTATCTTTGATAGCAATATCTTTGAATTTAATTATCCAACAAAGTCTGTTCTTTGAAACCCCAGAAATGAAATTATAGTTCCTCATACCATTTATTGTTTTTAGTTTCAATATATAGGGTGTTTTTTTAAGCCCGATAGAACATGAAATTGTAAAAAATAACTCAAAAAATTAAATTGTAATCAAAATTTTTTTTTTATTCGAAAGATCAATACGTGACATTAACATTTGAAAATGATTTCGGGCATATGGGCACCGCGGCTGTTCTTGACGAAGCGCATTCTGGACGTCCAATTTTGGGCCACTTTTTCGAGCATTGCTGGCCGTATGTCACGAATAACACGAACAATGCTGGCCTCCAAGGCGTCAATTGTTGCTGGTTTATCAGCATAAACCAGTGACTTCACGTAGCCCCACAGGAAATAATCGAGAGGTGTCAAATCGCACGACCATATGCGGCAATTTTGCTTATTAACAAACCCGTTAAGCCAAAAATGCGCCTCATCGCTGAACACAATTTTACAGAATGCGCTTCGTCAAGAACAGCCGCGGTGCCCATATGCCCGAAATCATTTTCAAATGTTAATGTCACGTATTTATCTTTCGAATAAAAAAAAAATTTTGATTACAATTTAATTTTTTGTGTTATTTTTTACAATTTCAAGTTCTATCGGGCTTAAAAAAACACCCTATATATTTTCCACAAGGAAAATCCTTGAGTTCATGTTATGATATATGTTGACATTTAAACAATATATGATAAAGTGTTTCATTATTATTTCCTATTACACATTTTACACAATTCTTGATGATCAATTTCATGAATATATCATTTATTTTCATCTTTATCGTATACCTGCATCAACAATTTGATATATTTGAAATCTGATAGAATTTACAAACACTAAGAGATCTGTTTTTGATACGATGTGTGTCGCTATACTTTTTTAGATATTTACATAATTTGGGCACTAAACACGACTCCATTAAACGAAACCTTCTGAACATAGGTTGTAGCTTAAATATGAACTGAAACTGTCCAATTGACATTAAAAAAGGAGCCTTAACATTAATCTTATAATTCCTTAAACAAAACATGCTATAAGGAGGAAAAGGACCCAGTATATAAGGCGCCCTTAAGTTACAATCCTGGAAGCATCTATTTTATTTTCCGTTCACTTAGGAATTGATTCAGGGTTCGGCCGACCCTCCTAAATTTTCTATAAAGTGGGTGGCTTATCCCTCCCCCTCTGTTCGGTTCAGTGGAAAAACCCTGCTATCTATATTGCTTCTCCAGGAAAAAAAAAAAAAAGTGAAACAATTATCCCTTGCATAATACCGCGTTCTCCGTGAGCCGATGTGGCGCCGGTATTTTTATACATAAGGATCGGTACAGTTTTAAAATAATTATGAAAATGTTGTTAATTAAGAAGAAATTACTAATGAGATTACATGGCAACGCCAACTCTGGCCTTATTTACAGACTGCGCTTCGATAATAGCATTATTAATGTTGTCCACATTGTTGTAAATCTATACCAGCCATTGTTATCACTAACAACAATGAGGAACACTGTTTGCTTCTACCTACATTGATTTTGCATTTATTTTTAATTATTAATAAACTAGAACTTCAATATTATTTTATACAGGCAATTTTCAATGTTTAATCAGTGTAGAATTATTTCCAATGTTCAACTTTTCATTAAAATACACGATTCGCATTTTATATCTAAGATAACACAATTTTCTGTATTCTTCTTTACAGTTCTTGTATAGTATACAAAAAAATGTCATAAGATACCTTAATAAATTTCATATATAGTCTTTACACTTTACACGGTTATTATTAGTCCGACGTTTCGGCCAATTAAGCCATCCTTAAGGACAATCTTAATACAATTGTAGTACCACATAATTTAAAAAAAAAAAACAACTTTAAGCAGGCTATTCTGCCCAGGTCATTAATTTAGTTCACAAATTACCCTAATTTAATTTCTTCTCATTAAATTTGAAATTTAATTATTAACACACACAATTTTAATCAAAATATACTCTCAACATTTATTTTCAGAAATTCTCCGTCGTTTCATCCCACAGGCCATTTTCAAGGAGGCAACCTATAAAAAATTTTGTTTTTATGTTAATTACATTATTTCCTCAACAACATACTAATGTTTTTGACTATACCTTAAATATTGATGTCATATTATTTTTAAAAAAATTCTGCAGGCTAATTGCCCATGTCATATTTTTAAAATAAATTAAATATTAAAATAATATCATAATAGTTTCAAACAATGTTTTTAAATTGAATATTTACTTACATAACTTTTTATTTTTTAAATCTAAAACTTTTTCACATAAATAATTGTCTCTTTTTCTACTTCATTTATAACAGAACCTACCTTCAACAGGTTAGGACTCTGTTATCATCTCATCATTACAATTTTTTTTTTACATTTAGTACAATTTAACAATTCAATTTTAATTTATTTGCTTATGACTTATCATTTCTTAAATCCATAATTACTGTATTTTTATTGTTTTTTATTTATTTACTTTTTTATTTTACATTCGTATATTCCTCCTCTCATTTTTATTTTTTCACATATGCACTCACCTATACATGCTTTTATATGTGTATATATACATCTGTAAAATTTAAGGATTTGAACATTTATCTTATTACCAACTGTTTTGATTAAAAAAAAAAAAAAATTATGGATTTAAGAAATGATAAGTTGTAAGCAAATAAATTAAAATTGAACTAATTTAATAAATAATTAAATAGTATTTAATGTAAAAAAAATATTTTTAATGATAAGGTGATGACAGAGTCCTAACCTGTTGAAGGCCGAAACGTTGGAGAATTTCTGAAAATAAATGTTGAGAGTATATTAGGATCAAAATTGTGTGTGTTATTAATAAAATAAACCACTCTCAAACAATCATTATAATAAATCATTAAATTAAAAATTATAATGTTTTTAATTCTGCTAACCATTATCCAACTCCCAGGTTTATACGACCGTTTAAGTTTAAGGAAAGATTAATGTCTTCTCTTTTAACCTAAATTATTAAAATATTGATTAATGCCCTTATGAGGATGAAAGTTTCAAATAAAGAAAAACTTTTCAAATTTTTCATTTTATATCTTCGGTTCTTAATTTGTTTAATTAGATCCCGTTTGTCCAGTTTATATTATTTTAATTCTGCGAAAAATTGATAAGATGAATATAATAATTAAATTTAGAGGTCACTATGACGAAAATATACAAAAAGATTCTATCCACGGCTGATGAAACAGACACATTTTTTACCACAGTTGAACTCGAACCTGTGCTGTCGTTTTAAGAGTTCAATGCCTTAATCACTGAGCCAAAACACTCTCAAGAAAAAAAACTTTAACTGAAAACTTAAGGTTTCTAAACAACTGAGGAAAAGGGCTTTCTCGATACTTGCTCTAAACGATCTCGAGGTAGTGGGGGGATGATAATAACTAGGGCACAACATCTTTTTAAAGGGACAAGACCTAAGACCGTCTCCGACATTAGATACACCAGTAAAAGGAACTGCTCTTGTAGTAGCCATTTAAGATTTATAATATAAAAATTGGATAAATTTGGGTATAGATAATGTTATTTAAAACGAGGATTTGGAACAACTAAAGAGTTCGAATTTATCGTAATTTTAAAAATTCATTTGAACTGGGTTTCTTTTAGATATATTTCTACAATAGGGGTATTCATGATGTTGTGTTAAATGTTATATGTTTTACCATGTTAAATGTTATAACTATAGGATTGTGAGCAGCCCTATTTGAAGTCATGTTAAACGTTAAATGCTTAAGAGCCCCTAGCGGATTTCTCAGCAACTTGTTGTATAAGCCTTTATGTTTATAACCTTCCTTCCAGACCCTCATGTTATTGTTTACTTCAGTTTTGATTTAAGTAATTAATTAAAACATGCCTAGAGTGAGTGAAAAGTGGAATTTGTGTGAAAGTTTAGCTTATGAGTGTCTTATTAATCTTCAAACTTGTGAAGAAGAGAATGAAGATGAGCTAATTGACAACTGTATTGAAAGTCACAACAACTAATATGGCGGCGATCTCAACTGGTCTATTGTGTGACGTCATTCTCGATTTAACTGACCAAGTAACAGACTCTCAGCCATGTTAAATGTTATTTCGTTTTACCACGGCAAAAGAAGGCAATTTTTTTCGATTTAACACGAGTTTTTCCATTTAACACGCTTTAACATAGATCATGAATACCCCTAATAAAGGCATTTGAATGGTTATATATGTAAATACCATAAACGTAGATTTTTTTTTCGGCCAAAACTTCCATTGGAGTCTTATACTGCCTAAACATGGATAGAGGTCAAGTTTTTTATTTTATGGGACCGCCACTCTATGAAAAAAGTCAGTGCACCAGGCCAGATTCGAACCGGCACCACCAATAGATCTTGTTTGGCCGAACCAACTAAGCTACAGATGGCCCCTTGTATTTTCTTTAAAATAACTCTAAAGACTTTTGATGAAACTTGCCTAAAATCTTCTCTGGGAAGCACTTTAATTTTTATATAAAGTACATTACCTTAAGAGCGTACATTTTAACAAGTGTTTTTACATTTAATCATGCAATATAGAAGTGTACGTTATTTGTTTCCATTTTCAGTTAAAAAGGCACAAATTGAATGAATTCCAGACAACATTTTAAACTACAAGTTCAAAATATTTAAAATCTAAAAGTCTATTTTTTTTATAATCCAAATTAGGATTTAAACTCCTAGTTAACCACTTTTAAAGGATTTTATGATGAAATGGATTTTAATTCCCGAGGGAAATTCTCTTGTCAAGGCGAGATGAGATGTGATCTCAGACCTCGAAACAGTCACTGATGTGACTAATTAAAATGGGCTAATTAAACTCACTTGAAAAGTAGACGGGACGATAACACTTCTTGGATATGATTTTATAAATGGCACATAAAAGTGGGAAGATCGCCGTTGCATCTTATTTCTAGAAAGGCACATTTATCCTTAAGAATAAATATTTCGTCATGAATACTGTAATTTTTTGTGGTAGTTTTAAAGGCGCAATAATTGTGTATATTCAAAACAGTTCTTGTATCCGTTATTGTTTGTTATGTATATTCTCCCTCTATATATCTATATTTTCGATTTCAATGGTCCCAAAACATTTTGCCATGGCTAAAAAATAAAATAATTCACCCTTATTAGGATAAAAACAATTTCGCTGCACCAAATCCTGTTGGAATGCAGTGTATATTTGCATTTTAATATTTGGAGAAAGTGGCATTGCGGCATCCCTGACATACGCTTGTGACACCCAGTTTGGAAACCGCTGCTCTATATCATATTCCTATACTATTTGTATCCTATAACTATCCTATATTATCAATGAATAATATTTCTATATTCTTTCACTAGCTATGGGTTGAAAATTGAATAACCAGGACACCACCTGTATCTCATTTCAACAAAACTATTTTTAAAAGAGATATTCAGAATTTTAAAGAAGATATTCAGTATACACAATTTCTGTACCACGGATTTGAATATTTCTATATGGATCTGAACATAACTCTTGATTTTTATATATAAATTCTAATTTTTTAAATAGGTCGATCCCTATAAGGAATTGATGATCTGGAATTCTTACCCGCCAAAGAAAAACGATTTAGAAACGTAGCAATACGTTGAAATTTTATTTGGAATTCAGAAGATAAATTGAATGACATTGATGATATATGGCCGTCCGGGGGTTTAGCGGGGCGGGTCCAGCGGGGAAGGATTGCCTTTTTTTGTGTTATGATTGCCTCCTCTTGTGAGATTGTGACATGTCGAACATCGATCAACCTACTCGCTATAATTATATGTTTGAAAAGTTTGATAAGTAAAGCTACCATGGAAGGCAGGAGTAGAGGGTTTGATGCCGTTTTTCAATTCCTTTTATTTCTTTCTCCCCATTAACTCCTTTATAAATATTTAATTTATTAGATAAATATTTCTTCACACTCGCTGTTGGACAATCAACCCTCATGTGGACGATAAAGAAAACATTGGTGCTAATTACAGTGGCTCGGACAGGACACAGCATTGCTTTCAGATGTGTGACATCAATTGTGACGCGCTTAAGTGGGCATGTGACAGTTTGTGCTTGTGTGACCTTAAACTAGATGGGCTGCAGGTATACAAGGGGAGACCGCCTTCTGTAATTAGAACCTCCAATGTTTAGAAGAATAGCTTGCCGCATTGCTGGGTGTGGTACACCGTTGTTTTTGGTACAATACTTATTCACGAATAAACCTGTGCCATTTATTCTAAGTTTTGTTGTTGCCCTGAGCTCTTACCACGTTCAAACTTTATTAATTGTCGAGTAATCTTAGAAAATTCTATATTTATCAATTCTGTTATCTCTTTCTTTTCTCTCTTATTTTTTTTCTTAAATTCACTTCTTTTTTTTCCATTAGAGGTGATTTATTTATTTTGTTAAATCCATAAATGTCATTGGTTTTTGTTATTAACTTTACTTTTATCTTATTAAGAATTATTATCTTAATTTATTTATTTTTTCTTAATTTTTTTATAACATTGTATATAGTTAGCAGTGGCTTTTGTATGGGACTATACCCCCCATAATCAATTGTTAAAAAAAAAATGTACCTCTTACATTAACCATGTAAGGCCCACCAGGCCGATCTGGTATTAACTAAATAAATAAAATTTTAAAAATAAGCAGCCCTCCCCAAAATAATACAATTATATACCACCGATTTTTGTAGATAGATGAGAAGACCAAGTATCTCAGTAGCCCTTAATAATGAAGAAAAAACATAAAATTGGTAATAATTTTTTAATGGAAAAATAACCTATTAACCATGATTTTAACCCAAAATTTAAACAAATTCAAGTAATTAAATACCTCATATTTAAATAGTTCAGAATCTTAATTAAAAGAACGGATTAAAATAAAAAAATTAATAATAATAAAAACAATTGAAACATCAAAGGTATATATCCAAACATATAGGAAACTAAAATATGAAGCATTGGCGTTGATGACTATATGGTTTTACGCTCTATAGCCTTAACAAACAACAAATAATGCGGAAGAAACCACTGATAACTATGAGACTTGAAATTCAGACAATGTATGAGCTTCGATTGTATACAAGATGGAAAAAGTCATTGTGGTGGTCTTTTTTAATCGCTACCCGACCCATCTTCCTATAATTATCACAACTAAGAATCTTCCAATAGGAAAAGTTATTCGATCGCAGTTTGAAGAGTCTGTGGAGTTTTTAAAAATTACTCGATGGGAATTTTCAATTTGGGTTCAAATATTCCCCTGTAGGTCAAGGTCAAATAGATAATCCTGCTCCATTTAATTTGTCTAAAAGATGTTATATAAATTAATTATCCATGTTGTAATCAAAAGTTTCAAATAACACGTATTTAATTGAGTAAGAAATACTCGGGTCGGACAATGTAGGCATATTTGTTAAAGTATGTATAAATTTAATGTGATGCGTAACAAGGAAAGTGAAATATGATCTTTGAACTAATTTCAATACCGAAAAATGTGGATGTCGCATTAAATGTTACACAAACTGATGTCTTAAGCTAACTCTCCGAGAAAGAAAACAGAATTTTTAGATGTTGGAAGAAGATTAACCAGACAACAGGTGGTTCCCCAGAAGCGTTGTAACCTGACAGTAATACTGACATGGCAGCTGAAATAAGAGAGGAGAAAAGCGTATCAGAGACTATTTTCCTTAAGTGGTAACGCTATCTCTTTCTTCAAAACAAAAGTGGGTAGTTCCTTTTAGAGCCTTAAGTATATTGCCGCACGGTAAGTGGTCGGTTCAAACAATTTTGACGCTTTGAGGATTGTTGAAATAGTGGACCCAATTAACACAACAAATTAATTTTAGTCCTTATCCTTATTTATTTAGTATTTATATTGACTAAAAAATAAAGAAATTAATTGTGATCCCTAAAGGTATAATAATCAAAATTATTGTTATAATTCAATAAGTTTTTTTAGCGGATTTGGGAAATATACAGGGTTGTTTGGGGTTAACTGCCCTAATTAAAAATATAAATTGAGGATCACAAAACGAGAACAAAATTTCCTATGAAGTTTTGTCCGTTAACGCTTAAAAAGTCATCCATCAGGACCTCAATATTCCATATGTTACCGATTTGGCCAGAACCAGATACCGTTCCTTCCATAATAAACTTCTTAACCACCCAAATCCACTTGTTTCTAACCTGGCTTCTCTTTCATTACCTAATAATCCTCCTAGGCGTCTGAAAAGAAGATGGCCTCGAGATCTTCTTCTCTAGAAATGTTATGTAGTTCTATCAGTGGGTAGATTCTCCTCATGTTTTTATCATGTCACTATGTCACCTACAGCAAATTTACTTGTTGTATATATGTGTATACAGTTGTAAATATCAATAAATAAATTATTAAAAAAAAAAAAAAAAAACGCTTAACAGATATTCGTTTCTAAAGATTTTCATTTTTATGAATTATTTAGGATATAATAAATGAATTAATATGCGTTCCAACTACTATATTAATGAAATCTAAACATTAGCGTTCATATTGAATGTTGCCTTGAGCATTAGGACAGACCGGCATTTTGCCGAAAGGCAAAGGATATATGTTATTGTTTCGCAACTTTCAATTAATCTACTTCGTGAAGAATTAAGGTAATTTTTCGGGCTTGCATTGATGTATTGTTTAATTCATTCCACACAGAAAAATCAGGTAGTGTCTGATCTACAGTGGGTGACAGTAACAGATCGTATAGCACCGCTACTGTGGAAGAAAAATTCATATTTTCAGTTTGGACACTTAATTATAAATATAATTATTAATTGCTATCTTATAAATAATTATAACAGATCCTATATATATATTATAAAAAATCTTACTCTTTTTAATGGTTAGCAAAGAAATTGGGAAATTTGATACCTGAGAACGGATGCCCGACTTGGTTAGTTGTCATCTTTGTTTCAATCTGACAAGTACTCCCATCAATGTTAATTTGTTATTTATATTAATTTTCTTTATGTTTCCTTTTACTTGCTACTATATATTTACCATATTTATTTCACCTTCTGTTTACCTTTTTACAACTAGCTCTTTTCCATATTTATAACTAGTCCTAAGGAATATTTTTATAAAATTTATAACTAGTTCTGTATTAAGAATTCTATCACACATGGCTGTATCTAATAGTAACTAGTTTCTAATCCTCCTATATGTATTCTTCCTTAAATTATTATTATTATTTATTTTGTATATTTTTTTTTTTTTACATATTTTCTTATTTTATTTGTAATTTTATTTTTATGTTCTTATTCCTCTCGAATCCAATCCTTACAGTCTAAAATCCTTCGTAAAATCCTTAATGCTCCTTACTTTGTCACAAATCAAATCATCCATCAGGACCTCAATGTCCCGTATGTTGCCGATATGGCCAAAACCAGATACCAATCCTTTCATAATAAACTTCCCAACCACTCAAACCAACTCGTTTCTAACCTGGCTTCTCCTTCACTACCTAATAATCCTCCTAGGGGTCTGAAAAGAAGATGGCCTCGAGATCTTCTCCTTTAGAAGTGTTTTTGGAGTTCTATCAATGGATAGATTCTCCACATGTTTGTATCATGTCATAATATCACTTATAGCAAATTTACTTGATATGTATATATGTATACAGTTGTAAATAACAATAAATAAATTATAAAAAAAAATTTATGTTTTGTCAATTCTTATAATGTTTGTATCTTGTTTTTCATTTAGCACTGACGAAGCCCTGCAATGTGAGGCGAGACGTTAGTTAACAATAAATAGTTTTCTTTTACTATTTTGATAACTTTATTGACCGCCACTTGGACTACCTTCCTACAATTTTTTTTTTATTATTTGATCAGTTTTAGTTTATTATATTTTTGATATAGAATCATATTTCTATTTATAGTATTTTCTTTTATTTATATTTCATTAGTATTATTATTATTTTTTTTAATTCAGTGAGTACTATAGTTATCTTTAAAAAAAAAATTGTTTTTTCATTTCTCTATTTATTCTTTTGTTCTTCTATTTCTGTACATATTGTATGAATAAATATTTAAACACTAATACTTCATGCCCTTAGTTTGTATTAATTATCTTCAATAAATAAAAAAAAGTATCTTTGCTAATATTAATCCTAGTCAGATGATTTACTTTAATTAATTAATTAAATTATTTACTTTATAAACACTCAAAGCATCCAATTTCATACAAAAAACTCATATGAGCCGTTAAGTCTATTTGAACATAAGTTGACCTTTTGGACTTAATGAAACTATTGATTGAATACAATCTTTACAATTCAGTAGAGTTTGAAGAATCCTTAATGCTCTATTTTTATGTCACAAAGAAAATTATCTGTTATGACTTCAATATTTTTGTAGATTTGGCACGAATTAGATATTCACTGCTGGTCAAAAGTTCAACCCTTAGGCCGGACTATCTTTTTCCCCCACTTACCCGAACATGGATATCCTATTTCCATATATAGAAAAACCGCTTAAAATTCAGTTATTTTTGTTTGATATTTTTAATTTATATGTATATTAAATTTTCATTTCATTGATTATTCTGTTGTTCGGTTTAACATATTGATTTTTAATTTATTATTTCTATTTTATTCATTAATTTTTTCAAATGTTAACTTCAGGAGCATCTTAGTGGAAATAAAACATAATGCAACGTTGTTAGATCGCACTAGAAAGTTCTATTTCCGTTTCTAAATGTATATATATTAATTGATCCAAAAATTCTGGACTAATATCTTATAATACACATTGTTTTCTAAAAAATGTAGCATTTTTACAAATTAAAATTACTCTATATATAATAAAAATAAATATGTTCCGCTACTAACCCATGAAGGGTCAGAGTTGCTAGACCAACGGTAGTGCAAGGAGGTGATTTGGTCAGAATCACACTTGACTGCCAGATTTTTGCCCAATTAAGGGTACCCTCTTTATGTGACTGGTTCGACCCCGAACCCACAAGGTTGACTCACGGTAACAGTACCAGAATAATTATCTGCCACAGCTGGATTGGAAACCGGACCCTTGGAGTTAGTAGCACAGTATCTTACCCCTGAACCGCACCGTCATTTATATATATTAAGTATTAACTGACAAATTAACTATTAAATTTAATTAAATATTCCATAAATTTTGCAATTTTCGAATCAGCATAATTTTTTTCAATGATCAAAAAAAGTTCAAAAACAAAAATGCTTTTAGCAACTTATCGAAACATAGTTTCAATCCTTATCTCATCAAACTGAGGTCCTGGATTAAGCTAATAATGAGGAAATAAATATTTTGAGGAAGAAAATTTAAGTTGAAATGAAATTTTTATTTAAATTTATGTACGAACCTCAATGTCCCCTGTGTTGCCGATTTGGCCAGAACCAGATAATCCTTCCATAATAAACTTCCCAACCACCCAAACCAACTCGTTTCTAACCTGGCTTCTCCTTTAGAAATGTTTTTGGAGTTCTATCAATGGGTAGATTCTCCACATGTTTTTAACATGTCATAATATCACTTACAGCAAATTTACTTTATGTGTATATATGTATACAGTTGTAAATATCAATAAATAAATTATTAAAAAAAAAAAAATTATGTACGGGAATCTGTTGTTTCCTACGAGATTAAACATACTGGCATGCTAAATACCACCTATTTAATCAAGATCCTATCTGTTAAGACATTTAAAAAAAAAAAAATGCAATTTTTTGTTTCATTCTAAATTTGTAATTTAAAATTTTATTTTGTCGTAAACCAACAGACTGCCGATAATAAAGATTATAAAACATAAGTACACAGATTTAATTTTGGCCAGAAGATGATTATAAATTATAAATACCTTAAATTATTTGCATGTTTCTGTCTAAAAGTGTTTTATTTTTACTAGGCTTGCACGTTCTCACTTTTATTTGAATATAAGAACTAAACCATTTTACAAAAATATTTAAGTATGTGAATGCATATCAAAAAGATTCTAAAAATTGTTTAAAAAAATATATATATATCCAAACAAGTAGATTAAATATGTCTCTTAAAGAAATGTTCCTTCTAATGACGAGTACATTTTTGGGATAGGAAAAATAAATAAATTAAAAAAAAAAGATCCATTATCCTAGGCCATTACCTCCCTGCGTTAAAGTTATAAATTATCCTCTAAGTCAATTACTAACAAGCTCCTGGCCCAGGGTGCACCCCTTGGCAAAACAATTTAGGGTTTTATTTGTCTTTCTCTCCCACATGAACACGTACTTGTCCAGAACAAGCAACAATAGTGAGCTATTAAAATTTAGCTAGCATCGGGTGGCAAGCCCTCCATCAACCCAAGTTTCCCAGGCTCTCGTTTAATGTTTGTACGTGTTAAAAAAACTCAGACTGACCCCTAGCTGTAATATGACATGGCTAAATAAAACACAAACATATTAATTCATCTATAATTCTATAAAGCGATGAATTATTTAATTAATTATTACGTACTCCGAGGCCTTTAGGATAATATATGTTTGTATAATTTTCTAACAAATTATAATTATATTTAAGAAAAAAAAATAAAAAATTTCAATTATGTTCAGTAATTTAATATTTAATTACTATTTATTTTAGTCAAAATACTTTGGATTTAATTCATTTTACCTTCTAGCCCTAAATTCTATCTTCAAATTACACGTAATAAAAACTTCTTTATTATTCTACTAATTACCATATAATTCTACTCCTTACTATATTTCTACTTATAAGTTTTTTGTTTTTTTTAAATATTTATTTAATGCTATTTACAACTGTACATTATAATACATTTAGTAAATCTGATCTAAGTTAAATTGGAGTGTTACAGGCGTGTATGTGCTCTCCAATGACATTTTACATTAGCTGGTCTCGTGGCCATCTTCTTTTCAGGCACCTCGGAGGATTGTCAGGAATGGAAGAGGATGCAAGGCTAGAAACTAGGGGGTTTGAGTAGTTAGGGAGTTATAATGGAAGGAGTGATATCTGGTTCGGGCTAGATCGGTTACATAGGGAACATTAAAGTCTTTATTTGTGACAAAGTAAGGAGCATTGAGGATTTTACGAAGGATTTTGGATTGTAAGGATTGAATACGAGAGGAATTCGAAGGTTTAGTGGAGCCCCAAAGCTCAACTCCATTTGTCCAGATTGGCCTTATTACAGTCATGTAGATCAATCTTTTGTAATGTGTTGGAAGTTTACTTAAAAGCTAAGTAAAAGACTAGTATTTCCGTGTTTCCATTGTTGTTATTAATATTGTAAAAAAAATAAAAAATGTATATATATAATCTTTACACTAGTGCAGCATGCAACCGAAAATCAGCACACTTTTGATTTTGAAAATACTATGATTCTACATAAAGAAAATAATACATTCAAAAGAAAAATACTTGAGTCCATTTACATATCAGAAAACATTAATTATACAGTGAATCGTAAAACAGACAAAAGAAATCTGAACCAACACTATGCAGGGATTTTAAGTAAAATTAATTAATGAAAAAATTGGGATAAAATTAATGTTGTTAATTATAATTAACCTTGATATGAATTGTAATAATAAAAGAAAGAGGAAATTTAACCAAAATATAGTTATAATAAATAAATTAAATGTGGGGAAGGTTACATATGTTTTATGATAAATTATAATCGAGAAGGTTGACTGTGATAAAAAGTTTTAATTTTTAATTTAATGTTAAAAATTGACTAATTAGGTAATTAGACATAATCTAAAAATTGCTTATTAACAAAATTATATGATTCTCTAATGTTCTAATGTCTCATAGGGTAATTTGTGCACAGATATTAATGACCTGGGCAGAATAGCCTCCATAAAGTGATACTAAAACTGAAGTAAGGTATGATAATTTATTAATTATAATGATATTTGTTTAAAATAGTTAAAGATCAGATGTTTAATAAAAGCTGTATGTGATAGATTGTCCTTGAGGATGCGAATCGGCCGAAACGTCGGACTTACATAGAAATAAAAATTGTTTTGAGACTAAAATTGGATAAAATTTATTTATTTAAACAATAAACATAAATAAATGTAATTAAAAATTCAAGTTTTCGTATGCCTGTTTGTCTCCGTCCAACGGTATATTTTACATATATATTACCACTCTTGTTTCTACAAATTTATTTTCAACCTTTTTGGGAAAGATTTTTACTTTTTATCTTCTTGATCTGATATTGATAAGATGTGTTTTTAGGATTTTTCCATCAGTATCTCACGAAATATCAAAAGGAGAATTTTTTAGGGAAATTTGATGAATTTCCGACCCACTGTGTGTCAATGTAATAAGATATAAATTGGACGATTAGGGTTTTTTTTCACTGAATAAATATTTACAATCAAATTTTATATGAAGCTTTGTTTTAATTTCATGTATATTATTTTTCCTTTTGCTGGGAAGAGATAGTTCATCATGAACTATCGCTTGAAGCCTATTTGTTTGGGTGTTTGACATATTAATAAATTTCTGTCGTGTGAATTTAATTTTTTGACAAGTCCCTTTAAGTCACCGCTGTTCCATCTTTTTACACTGGAATACCCTTTGGTCTTATTTTTGGTTTCCTGTTCTTAAGCGGAACAATCTTTGTGTTATCCTGAGAGAAGCCAGTGAACCATCGCCACTGGTCCGGTGGTGGACAGATCTTTAACACTTGGAGGATCTTTACTCAAGGATAAATAACTTTCGTTTGACATCAAAGGATTGTTCACTTCTCCAGTTCTCATGGAATGTTGGAGGGACAAATATTCCTTTTCCAGTGGGTGAAGAGCTCTTTGTCCATGGAATGGAATTCGATACTGCATATTGAATGTACCACAAATTAAAATTTAGTTAATTCGTTTGTTTTTACTGAAATATTAAAGTTTTCTAGTTTTGTAAAAAATCAATTAAAAAGAACTCATTAAACGGAAATACCTTAAAAATAAATTATTATTTTATGTTATATCATTTAGTATGTTTTAATTACTTGAATCATATGACTATTTCGAGTATGCTTAATAATTGCAGTAAATATTTTAACTGAAACATCTTTTCTATTTAATGAAAATAGCATCATACTTATAATTCGAGTATTCAATTATTACGTAATTTAACTAAAATATCATTATGTATAAAATGTTACGGATCAGAATGCTGAATATTTACTTCACAAGGCTATATTTCATTAAAAATAA
>NW_027106485.1:597243-605989 GCF_000696795.3 Halyomorpha halys
ACTCAGGTCGAAACGTCGGCATAAAATAAATAAATATGGTTTTGTTTATTTATGTTGTTCTTTGCTGACCGCACCCCCCGACAAACTTCTTCAAGCATTAATCTACGGTCAACTATCTACACCTCTATATAAGGTATTAAATGAAAATAGCACCATACTTATTATTTCTTTTAGGTCTTCTAAAGATTTTTCCCTCAATCATCAGAATTTTATTTATATTATTATGATTATAAAACATTGATTTTTCATATAATTAATCTTTTCTTATCTTATTAATCTTGTTTACTTCTTTCTTACGTATATCCATAAAATTATTGTTTAATACAATGTTTATTATACTGTCAAAAATTAAAATCCAATAAACAAAATTAATTAAATTACATCTGTTACACTATAAATAGAAGAGAGGTACTAAGAATTATTGCATAAAAATAAATAAAAAATAACATCCTAGTTTAGTACAGCATGTTCTGATTTCATGACTCAGGGACACTTCGTACCTCCATATAATATTGTATAATATATATAATATTGCCAATAATATAATATAATATTGCTATATAATACCATAACCATATAATATTGCCAATAATAAACAGGATAGGACTGACCCCAAATTTATCAGAAGCTATCACAGATGAGGAAGCTAAAATTACATTAGTGTTTGAATTTTTAAAAGCACATCGCCTTCTTTATAAATTAGAACTCCTCTTCGATTTTTTTTTTCTTTTTATCATCTTTTTCTTTCTTTTTTTTCTTTTGTCATTCCATAGGCGTTGATGACCAGAGTGTTTTATACCTTTAAGCAACAATCAACAACAACAACAAAAAATAACATCTTTCTTGTATGAAAGCTAAAACATTTTAAAATTCTAAATAGTCTTTCTGATTTAAATTATTTAGGTTTTGATTTTTTTCTGTTTCCATTATTAAACAGGCATGAGCTTTTTTCACTACCGAAATTGATAGATTTTCCACTCCGATATTATTAGATCCTCTAAAATTAAAAATGTAAAATTTAAAGTAGTAATCTATTAAAGCATTGATGTGACATTAATTGCTTATAAGAAATCTGTTTTAAGAGAATCCCTGAAGAAATTCAGTTTCGTTTTCTGAAAAAGAAAATAAAATAAAAAAACTTCTCCAGCATAGCTTGGCATTCCTAATGGGGCTCCTGGCTGCTCAATTCACCCCTCCAATTTTTCAATGGATTATCCGCAGGCTTGTTTAATGACAGGACCATTTTGGACGTCTGCCATCTCCAGTCCTCTGGGTATCTCCCAGGCAGAAGAAGCCTTTTTAAATGCATCCACCTCCAGTATTAATTGCGAAAGGCTCATTAGTCAATGTAATGGCCAATGTATTCCAATGCAATCCTTTTATGGAGGTTGCGATCCATGTCTTCTTATAGCCCGTAACAAGGAACCCGTTCCTGACTCACATGATCTATTTACCAGAACCGAAGTATTCACCTATATTGCCTAGGCAATATTTTAGAATTTGCGGTTTCTCAAGTTACCCAGTAGAAAATTCTTACAAGCTTTGATATTAGAAGGGAAGGAGATTTATGGTTCCAAGCGGGGAGAAATTTATGGAGGTTTGTGTAATGAAGACTAGGGCACGTACTTTTGTAGATAAAGGAATAGTATGACATGGGTTCAAAACACACACGGCAGGTAGTTTTCCACTGGCACTTCGGTCAAAGCTTCTTCGGAATTTTCATCTCTCTAAAATGGGTAACGGAACTTTCACCTTGTGGTTTGATCGGATTGAGATCAGAACCATCTACTACCATATTCGCTACTTATATTTTTTTGATAAACAATAGATGTTCGCTGGCTTTGAGAGGAGAATCCAAAAATTCAATCAATGTGATATTTTACTGACTACACAACGGTATAGCAATAACAGGCTATAACAAACGCTGAAACAACTTGGCAAGCCGTATATAAATATATATATATATATATAGTCATCAAAACAATAAATGTTTACATTTATTTATTTAAGTACTTAAAATTTCGCAAATTATACAACTGTTCATTCAATTTTACTACTCGCTGCTCAAAGTGTACAACTATAATTTACATATAATTTATATATGTATTGTGTATTATTTTTTCAAAATCTTTATTTTTCGCAAAATGAGTTCTTCATTAATTAAACTCAATTTTTATTATTCCGCCTTATATGTAACATAAAATATTACGCGGTGATCGTTTGTAAAATAAAATATTACACGGTGATCACTTATAACTTTTTAATATAATAGAGAGAATAACATAAAACACAGTTTACGTCACATAAAAAGTGCAACTTGAAAAAGTATCGGTAGTAGTCACTTATTGTATAAAAATGGATCTGAAAATGTCAATCTAAAATTTCCCAAAACTTTTGACTATAGTCCTCAACTTATCGGAGGTCTAGAATAAATTACGAAACTCCTCTATTCCTTAACACTCATGGAAAATTTAACTTAGAAAATTGTTTTTATTAGCAATTTTGGGTGTCGGTATAGATATTGGTAACTGGTGGAGGGAACTAGAAGGACAAGTGGGCCTGTTGATCCTTTTTGCTAATCCCTGGTGGCTACATTGAAATAACTTACTAACCAAGTACTAACCAAGATGGAAATGTCTAGATTTTTTATTAGCTTAGGGCCCCCGATAAATAAACGTTAACTACCCTAGGAGGGAATCGAACCCGCAGCGTTCCAAATAAAGCGCTCAAGGACTTGCACTCTTATGCGCACGGTGGTCCCATCCCTATTTTTTTTTTTATATAAACCAATAATAAATTTGCTATTAGTAATAAAATTACATGATAGAAATATGTGGAAAATCTACCCATTGATAGAACTACAATAACATTTTTAGAGGGGAAGACCATCTTCTTTTCAGATTCCTTCCTAGTAGGATTATTAGGTAATGAAAGAGAAGCCAGGTTAGAAACAAGTGGGTTTAGGTGGTTGGGAACTTCATCATGGAAGGATTGGTATCTGGTGCTGGCCAAATTGGCAACATATGGAACATTGAGGTCTAGTCTAACTGAAGACTAGAATTGTTAAAAAGTAAGGAGCTACGAAGGAGCTTACGAAGGATTTCGGATTGGATTCGGGAGGAATTCGATGGTTTAGTGGAGCCCCAAAGCTCAACTCTACAGAGTTACATGCCATGAGTGGGCATACATGCCCAGATAGGCCTTATAATAGTCATGTAAATAAGTCTTTTATAATGGATTGGAAGTTTAGACTGTTTAGACTGTTTATCTAGTAAATATTGTAATAGTGCAGTTTTCTATCTTTTCAGTCTTGTAGTTCCTAATTTTGAGTATAGAAACTTCATTGAATAAGGTTTTACCACAATTTTTGCAGTTTTAATTAGGTTCTCAAATTTCCCCACTTTACGGGTTTTCAAATGGAGGTATAACATTCCTAATAACCTCCCTGTCGTAACGACATCTCTCAGTCATCCTCAAATAGGAGGTCCTCATTTTTATCAAAAATCAAAAAAAATTATTTTTCAATAAAAAATTATTTGTTTTGTGTAAAAAAAAAATATACATTGAACTTTACTTTTCCATTACAGTTTACTGTTTCGTCTCCACTCCTTTCTCCCAAAACCTCCCCCACAGGGAGAAGACGTGTAAGAGAAAGCTTGGCGTGATTTTCTTGCTTGTATGCGCTATTTGCCAGAAGCCGTGACCACACTCTTGTTCCAGGTCGCTCAGAATGCACAAATTCACACTTTCCACACGATTCCTCCTATTGTTTGAAAATAACAATGCTCAAATTAATAAAAAGTGTGACTGGTCCGTTAATAGCGAATAGCAACTTGTATTAGCCCTTCTTAATTCCAACCTTCTTTAAATTACGGTATAATGAAGATGATGATTCAGAAAACTACGTGTAACTTTTCTTTTTATTTTGTATTTCTTACTGTTTCTGTGGGCGTTTCTACGGAATTCGACCCACTCGCAACTAAATGGAACCACCGATTCTTTCTGTACTATGCCGATAACGAAATGCTCGTAGGAGTTTGTGGGTTCGGTTTCTTTGAAAACCAATCTATTCTCGCAAATATATCAGAGAAAAACTGTCATGTGTGTTTTATTACTATTTTCGTTATAAACACAAAGAAACTTATTTGACAAACGAAATTTTATTAGTTTACGTGACATTGAAATCCATAAGGCTAGCTCATTCTGTTTCCCTGGGGTGATTAATTTATAATTTACTGTAGTAATTATTAACTTATTGCTTAATAAGTTACTGTAGGATTTATAGCAGGGTGGACATTATTTTTTTCATTTTGTCCAGTCCAATGCAGAAAATTGATAGAATTAGAAAAAAATGGACGAAATAAACAATTCAATCGGGATTAATATATAAAATTCCGTGTTTAAATTGTCCAGCTATCTATATAGGTGAAACAAAGCAATTTTTGGGGGGTAGAATATATCGACACAGAAATGATACAAGAAATAAGGAGAAGAATCCCAATAAAACAGCATTAGTGCACCATGCAGCTGAAAACTAACACATTTTTGATTTTGATAATACCATAATTTTACATAAAGAAAACAATATGTTCAAAAGAACAATACTTGAACCAATTTATATATCAGAGAACATCAATTATACAGTAAATTTTAAAACAGATACAAGGAATTTGAACAGAGATTTTAAGTAAAATAAATTTATGAAAAATATGGGAAAATTTTTTGTTACTATTTAAAATTAATTTTAATATGAATTTAATAATTGGAATTAATAAAAATTGATACCAAAATACAATTTGAATTAAAATAATAATAAGCCTGACCTGAGTGTGTGGAAGGTAAATAGTTTGTTTATCTAATGGTGGATAGTGTTGTTTTAATCTAAAATTAAAGTTTTAAAAATTAATGAAGCTCTAACAAAATAGGTAAGTAGACATAAGCTTAGGTAAGCTTATTAATACTTAATTTGATTTTCTATTAATTGACTTATTCATACGGTGATTTTGACTTGGATTTGATGACCTGGACAAAATAGCCTGTAAAACATTTTTTTTTTTTTTTGTTTATATTAAATTTTGGTGTACCTACTGACTGCCCTACAGTATACTTCAATAATGTTGCCCTTACCCCTGTTGAACAGATCCTCTACCTAGGACTACATCTGGACAAACGACAAACCTGGAATCCTCACACAAGACTGAAAAGACAGGAAACTGCACGTCGATTTCGACTATTACAGCACTTACTAGACAAACGGTCCAAACTTCCAATTCATTACAAAAGAATGATTTACATGACAATTATAAGGCCTATCTGGATATACGGCGTTGAGCTTTGGGGCTCCACTAAATCTTCGAATTCCTCTCGTATCCAATCCTTTGTAAAATCCTAAATGCTCCCTGCTTTGTCATAAATAAAATCATCCACAAAGACCTTAATGTTCCATTTGTAACCGATCTACCCCGAACCAGATATCAATCCTTCCATTACAAACTCCCTAACCACTCAAACCCATTATTTTATAATCTTGCTTCCTCTTTTATTCCGGACTATCCTCCCAGGCTTCTGAAAAGAAGATGGCCTCGAGACCTTATCTTGTAAAAATGTTTCTAGAGTGCTACCATTGGATAGTTTCTCTACATGCTTGTACCATACCATTATGATTTCCTCAAATTTACTTGATGTATTTATGTACAGTTGTAAATATCAATAAATAAATTTTTAAAAAAAATTGATGTGAAACGTGAATTTATATTTAAGGTATGGTATATTATTAATAATAATGTTGTTTTTAAAATTGTTAAAAATGAATACATAATAAGCTGTTAAATGTTTAGATTGTCCTTGAGGATGGTCGAATTGGCCGAAACGTTGGACTATTGATATAATAAAGAATGTTGAGACTTAATAAGGATACCATTTGATTTATGTAATAAATAAGAAATAAACAGTATTATTGGAGTAGGGTACTTGTGTAGATAATATGCGAACACGTGGGCTTATATTAGAAATACTGCACTGATGAGAGTAAATACTTCAGAAATCATCAAGTGGCTAAAGGGTGATTGTCTTCGTCGAACGGTTCACCTATGACTCGAATTCCGAGATTAACTCGCAGGAAAAATCAGTTAGATTGTGTATAAATGTTTATTATAAATAAATAATTGTATAATTTTATTGTAAAATAGCTGACTGGGACTGGATAGATCCTCAAAAATAGTCATAGTAATCACTTTCCAAATTTTAAAAGAAAGAAGAAACTAAAGATGATTGTGATTTTGAATAATGCCAGAACTAAAAAAAATAATATTGTATTATTTTTTTTTTTTTATTGTTTTGTTCTGTTTATATAATTTGTATTATTTTTTTTATTGTATTATTTACTGTAAATATAAATTGTATGGTTGAGCAATATATTCTTCAGTAAATTAACACTAAAAATACTGGATATTTTTTTTTTTTTTTATTATGTCCGAATGATTTTTATTAATTATTACGTCAAGAGCGGACAAAATGGGACCAAATTGTTCATTTTGTTCACACTGTACAAAATCTAACCTACCCTTATTTATAGAGAATGTACAAAGTAGTGTTTCATGTAGCAATTTCTAAAGGTATTCACATTAAATGTGGTTTTGAAATAATTTGTTTTATTTTCTATTACAAATCTTTTTTAATCGACCGTGAAAAAATTATAACTGTTTTTCATTTTAAGATGGAAATAAAAAAATAAAAAAGTGTATCTAGCTATTCTTCGAAACTTCTGAGCAGATATCTTTGCGATTAGGTACCAAAGTCACAATTCAACAAGTGATTATCTTCGAAACGACGTCTTTATCGTCTGCTAATTCGTTTCAAAACGGTAAACGATTAAAGGTTTTATATGCCTATCTCCCGGTCATTCAGGAAGATAAAGAAAAACTATTAAATTATTTAGAATTGCTCTCCCAAAGCCTTAAAAGAAAATATCTCTTGAACGGATGGACCGATTTTATTGACTCTTTTATGTTTTATAGAACAATTCTAACACTATAGATCCCCCGGGATATTTTAGATGCTCGTTTGTAAGATAATCAGTTCTCTAATAGGCTAGAATAAAAATTTTATTCTGGTCGTCACAAGCGATTATAATAGCAATATTCTTTATTTATTCTGGGATTGAGGCCTTTAGAATAATATCACAGGCTTCAAAATCAGTCTTTAGAGCCTTAGAGTAAATTAAAAAATAAAAATTAAATTATAAAACATCATAAAATATAATGAATCTGAAAAGATAAAAATGAACAGAATATTTAAAATAAAATGAGACCATAACTCATATCATAAAACATAAGGTAACTAACATCTGATAATAAATTTTAAAAAAATCAAATACAAATAAACTAAAAATAATTAATGAAAAGGTACAATTTCTGCTAACAGACATATTTACAAGTATAAACGAAAATCTGAAACATCGAATACACAAAATATATAAACCAACTGTATATTTTTTTTACTATTATCAAAAAGGTAATAATAAAAATAAATAAATAAAAAATCCTCTAACTAATCTTAATCTTAAGGTATATATATCGTCATCATCTCGATCGTCGCCTTACTTGGAATCACATACTAATGACATATTAACCCAAACTATGTATCCAGATGTATCCTCTGGATATGGATTAATACTAGCTGAAACTACTCATCTACAAAACAATACAAGGGACATCACACTGATGTATGGTTGTGAAGCATCCTGTAAGAAAAGAAAAATATTACAATTATTCCAAAATAAGCCAGTGCTGATTATCATTTATAAAAACTTGCAAATCTACAAAATCGTACATTAAGAACAATAATAAAACAGAAAATCTTAAAATCGTTGGTACATTACCACCTAAACTATTTTATTTTTATAGAATTATCATAAAAATTATGGATAATAATTTAATCATAAAAGAAATAATTAGACAAAAATTTTGTTTATTTATACCAGTGATGCGGCGAGAGGGATGCGCTGGGATCTTTTGAGCTGTGCTCTACCTCTCACACATGGGGGATAGAGTGGGCTCAGGGATCCTCAGGGCGATTGTGTAAATATTGTATATTAGAGTGTAAATGTGACTAGAGACTATATTATTTTATCATTATGTTATTTTATTTATTTATTTTTCATACAGATAGTTTCATTATGTTCATTTTGTTTATTCTTCTGTTTGTATATATTTTTAGAGTTTTTTTTTCTTTTTATTCATTTATTTAATTTATTTTATTTTATTTTAGTATGTATAAGATCATTTATCACTATTACCTATTGCCCACAACTGTGTGGCATATTGTAATATCTATCAATAAATAAAAAGTAATATTGAAAAAAAAAATTATTTATTTATTGCTATTTACAACTGTACATTATAATACATTCAGTAAATTTGATCTCAGTTAAAATGGAGTGTTTCAGGCGTGTAGAGAAACCACTCATTGGTAGCACTCTAATGATGTTTTTCATTTTACATATTTTTATAATGTTCCTTAGTGGATCTGTTGATCTTGATGTCTTTAACACGTGAAAAACATCTAAAATTTGGCTGTACGATCAAGTTGGCAATTTCTTGACCGAACAAAATGATATTTTCAGTTTTACTTACAAAGAAGAAAAAAAAAATAGGAACCTAAACAAATTATTTTAAGAAAATAAACTATGTAAAAAATTATATAAAATAGTTAAACAGAACATTCCTCAAATAATTAAATTAATGAT